>NC_092054.1:61290136-61434710 GCF_003086295.3 Arachis hypogaea | reverse complement strand
TCTATATTTCACCACATTACTAGCCTTAGCGGAAAAATAATTGTATATCCAAATTGAATCTTGGTTAGCTTAAGATAGAATTGTGTGTGCTAGTTAAATATGGGAAATTGTGGGAACAAAAGTTATTAAGGGAATGTGTCATGATAATACAATAGGAATTTGGATAGCTACTCATGTGAAACTATAAGAATTAAAAATCTATGTGCATTGATAAGCTATGTTTATTTTATGTCTATCTAAAAAAAATCAATAATAAATGAGGGGACAAAATACCCAATGCTGAATTAACAATTCAAAGATCAATGCACATATAAAAAAAATTAAAATAAAAAGTTGATACATGAGTATGGAATGCAAAAGGAATTCTGGGTAGCTAGGTATGAATTCTAAGGTTACACTAAATATATATAGGTTAGATTAAAGCTTGGGTTAATTAAAGATTCAATTTATAAGCTCACTTAACATATATATACCCCTACCTCTACCTTGGCCCCATTACAACCCTGGAAAGACCTCATGATGTTTGCATTGGTATGTTAACTGTTGTTGATTGGTTAGGAGAAGAACAAAAGTTAGAGAACATGATTAGAGAAGGAAAGAGTGATACCCTATACACTAGAGAGATCAGAGCGTACATACATCATTAGTGAGGGTTCGATGCTTGAATTTCCATGTTCCTTGCTTTCATGAGCTATCCTCTTGCACCTTTGTCTGTCTTACTGTATAATGATAGAATTAGTGGAATTTGATCTGTAATTGTTTTGAAGAGCTTATTAACTTTCGATCAAGTGGGCAAGAATCATATAGTTGCATTCATATATATAGGATTGCATTGCATTGCATGAGTTTCTACATGTTCATACTTGTTTATTTTATCTCCTTCAATTGAGCATGAGGACATGCTAATGTTTAAGTGTGGGGAGGTTGATAAACCACTATTTTATGGTTTATATTGTGTTTAATTGTGTGGTTTTATCATGATCTTGACCCACTTATTCATTAAAATAGCATGCATTTATATTTCCCTCTTGAAATTATTACATGAGTGAAAACTGCTTCCTAGAGACTTTTAATTATACATTTTACTTCTCCTTTATTTCATTCGATGTCGTGATCTGTGTGTTAAGTGTTTCAGGCTTTATAGGGCAAGAATGAGTTAGAGATTGGAAAGGAAGCTAGCAAAAATGGAAGGAACACAAGAAATTAAGGAGATGACCAGCGAGAAGCGACGCGGCCGCATGGATGACGCGACCGTACGGAGAAGATCAAATCGTAGTGACGCGGCCGCATGGATGACGCGACCACGCGAAATGGAAAAGCACGAGCGACGCGGAGGCGTGGACGATGCGCCCGCGTGGTGAAGCGAAACGCGAATGACGCGTCTGCATGAGCGATGTGATCGCGTGGCATGCGCGATCTGCATAATTTGCAGAATCGCTGGGGGCGATTTTGGACCCTATTTTGACCTAAATTTTGGCCCAGAACAGCAGACTAGAGCCAGAGATCATGCAGAAACCAACGAGAACATTCATTCTACACAGTTTTAGTTTTTAGATCTAGTTTTTACTCCTCCTCTAGGTTTTCTCTCTACACATTCATAGTTCTTAGGATTTAATTTTCTCTTACTTTTTTTGGCATTGGAACACTGAGAAGAGTTATTACCTCATCAAGACTTCGTCATTCTAGTTCGTTTTCTTTACTTGGCTTCACTCTTCCATGTCCTTTGCTTTGTTAATTTTACCATTGGAATATTTTTAGGATTATTTAATACAAGGATCACCTTTATTTTTAATTGACTATTTCGATTTTTATTTACAATGTCTTCCTTCAATTCCTTTTTATATGCTATGAATTTTACATTCACAATGAGCGAGTAGTTCCCTAACTTGATGGGGAATTGATTGAAAGGAACCCTTGAGTTGGAAGGCTTGAAAGAAAAATTGTAGTTGGGTTTATGGTTGGATTGCCTCCTAATCACTGACACCAATCCCTTTTTATTAAGTGGATTGCAACTTGTGAACGGACGTAGCATTCCAACTTGTTTGACTTTCCTTCACCTAGTGAAGGATAACTAAACAGAACAACCTTCAATTGTCAATTAATCCTGAGAGCATTCCAACAATAATAGGGATTTCAACTAATCAATTCCCAGTCAAGGCTTTTATTTACATTATTCATATTCACCAATTTAATTTCCTGTTTGCTCAATTCAACCCTTTTTGAAAATCTCTGATTAATAAAATAGCACACTTTTCTGTAACTCATTGGGAGACGACCTGGGATTCATACTCCCAGTATTTTAAATTTTAATTTTCTGTGACACCTTTCTAAATTGATAGGCGGATTTCTGGCGAATTAAGAACTATACTTGCAACGCGTATATTTTAACAATTTTTAATTCGCCAATTTCTGCCCGCATCAAATATCCAGCTAATCCCAAGAGGCTCCTAATCTCAGTCACTAACACCGTTCTTCCCCATTCTATCACTACTTCAATTTTCAAAAGATCCACTGCTATTTCACCTTTACTCACCACATGTCCTAAGAATTTTACCTCCTCCTTCCAGACCTCGCACTGAGACAGCTTTGCATAAAGTTTCCTCTCCTTTAGGATTTCTAACACTATTCG
Organism: Arachis hypogaea; assembly: GCF_003086295.3. Taxonomy (NCBI): domain Eukaryota; kingdom Viridiplantae; phylum Streptophyta; class Magnoliopsida; order Fabales; family Fabaceae; genus Arachis; species Arachis hypogaea. The sequence goes on along the minus strand of NC_092054.1, from coordinate 61,432,081 downwards.
CAGATGCTTCTCATGATCTTTTACCATCTTTGAATAAACTAAGATGTCATCTATGAACACCACTACAAACTTATCTAAAAAGAGATGAAATACTCTGTTCATGTAATCCATGAACACAGCAGGTGCATTCGTCAACCAAAGGACATCGCCGCATATTCATAGTGACTATAACGTGTTCTGAATGCAGTTTTGCAATATCCCCCGCTTTTACTCGTATCTGAAGGTAAATTGACCTCAAATCAATTTTCGAGAACACTCTAGCTCCTTGTAAATGATCCATTAAGTCATCAATCCTCGGCAATGGGTACTTGTTCTTCACCGTCACTTTGTTCAACTGTCGGTAGTTCACATAAAGTCGCATTCCTCCATCTTTCTTTTTCAACAGTAAAACCGGCGCTCTCCACGGAGACACACTCTATCGAACGAACCTCTTATTCAAAGCTCCTTCAACTGAGTCTTGAGTTCAGCCAGCTCTATCAAAGCCATCCTATACGGCACAATTGAAACTGAAACTGCTCCTGGCATTAAGTCTATCGCGAATTCAATCTCCCTTTGAGGCGGAAATTTAGGAATAGCTTTAGGAAACACTTAGGAAATTGTTTAACTACAAGAATTCGGTCTAACTTCTGCTTATTGCCTGATGCATTTGCAGCTAAAAGTATATAACCTTGACATTCTTTCCAACTACAATTCACCATTACAAAGTTCAAGTAATAACTGATGTGTGAGCATCTTATAACCTTTTTCCTTTCATTTTCTAGTTGTTTTTAGATGGATTTTATTTATTTTTAGTTAATTTTAGTGCAAAATCCTCTTTGGATGTTACTTTGAATTGTTTTAGTATTTTTATCATTTTAGGTGAAATTCGGAGCAATTCAGCAGAGTTTGGAGCTAAAAAGAAAAAAGCTGGCAGCACCGCCTAGGTGCTAAATGCCTAGCTGGTATTTAGCGCCAGCGAAGGACTTAGACTAGAACATCATCACCCCCTCTAGGGTGTTAAACGCCCAATATGGTATTTAATGCCAGTAAGGCTACCCGAATTCCCCCTCTTTGGGCTTCCCAAGTGGATCTAGCACTTATTAGTTATATTTTATTTTCTTTTTGTAAATTTTATTTACAAAAAATATCTTATAGTTTTAGGAATTATTATTTTATTTTATTTTCAGAATCAAATTAGTTTAGTATTTAAGGAATAAGATCCACCCTTTAGGGATCATCTTGGATCAGACTACCGCACGTTTTTCAGAATCCTAGTTTCTCTGTAATTTATGAGCAACTAAACCTCTTGGTTAAGGTTAGGAGCTCTATTTATTTCTATGGATTAAGACTATTTATTTTCTATTTTAATTAATATATTGATTTAATTTCAAGGATTGTTTTCGTTCTTAATCTTATAAATCTGGGTGGAATGAGATTATGACCTTTATTCTACTTGAGTTCTTGTAATTTTTGAGAGAGTTTTCTTGCTTAAACAATAGCTTGAAAACAAATTCCTCCTAAATTGATAATTACATGAACTAATTGGGATATGTGACATATGATCCTGTTAGCTTTGGGTAATTAGGGTTTTTGTGACCATAAACTAGTTTTTAAACTTAACCCTCAAATCGGAATTATGTGACCATGAGAGAGGCGGTTAATGAAGGTTAGAGGAGGATAAATTACTAAGAGATTAGGGTTTAGACATTTATAGTTTGCCATGAAATGAATCATGCATTGTTAAAATAGTTGGTGAGAACTTTTAATCCAGAAAAGTAAGCATCTCCGAAGCATTAACTGTTTTCTCTCACTGTTTTTACACCAAACCTGTTATTTGCTTTCTTTAGTTTATTTAGTATTGTTTTATGCGTTTTCAACCATCAAAAAACCCTTTTTGTTTGCCTAACTAAGTCCAATCAGATAACCATTGTTGCTCAGTCCGATAATCCTCGTGGGATCGACCCTCACTCACCTGAGGTATTACTTGGATGACCCAGTGCACTTGCTGGTTAAGCTGTGGGAATCTCGAATTCCTGCCACTAATAACCCTTAGCTACAATTGCTCCTCCTTCTCCTTCTCATATAAATCGAATCGATCGCTCAAAGTAATCCAACAGCACTCGGTTTTTGATAACCAATCAAACTCCAAAATCTTCTCCAACCCACCCATCGGCAAATAGATTAAGTCATGAATGAAAGGTCTATCCTTTATCTAGAAAGCTATTTGCTTACAACCTAACATAGTTACAAATTTTTGACACGAGGTATGTACATGCAAATCGAAAGTTAACTTTGAGATTTTCGACCCCAGCTCGGCAGCTTTATCAAATGCAATAAATGAATGCAAAGCGCATGTGTCATACGATGCAATCAACATTTTGTCACCAATTAAACACTTACCTCTCAGAAGAGGATCCAACTTAGTCACATCATTGGCATTCACAACAAATACACGACATTGTTATTGTTCTGACCCGCATTTGGATTTTTCTCACGAGGGCAATCCCTTGCCATGTGTCCAGGTAATCCACAAGTAAAGCATCCACCTATACCCAGGTTGCACGAATCATAAGGATGAAAATGTCCGCAGTGGTCATAAGTTAAATCCGGAGAAGTTTTACTTTGTTTACCTCTTCCTTTCGCCTAATGAAACTGGTCATAGTTGGTTCTCCTGAAGTTTCCATGACCTTATGAGTGTTGAGGGCATGTCCACCCCTTTTGAAGTTTTGGGCTCTTGGTGGAAAATACTTCTCACGACCTCAGTTGTTGTTATCTCTACGAGTATCCCTCGCCAAAGCCACCTTCTTAGCACAATACTCTACAACCTTCTCTATGTTTACCAACTCAGAAAATCTCCGAATCTCCAACAGATCCACAACACTAATAATGTTCTCCCTAAGACCTTCTTGGTACTTAATGCACTTCTAACTCTCATAGGACTCAGGGGTACCGTGACATACTCTTGAGAACCTATAGAGCTCCTCAAACTTACTGGTATACTCAGCTACAGACATAGACTCTTGCTTTAACTGCATGAGTTCCAACTTTCTTGCCTCCCTCACTAACTCTGGAAAATACGTCTTGTAGAAAGCAGTCTGAAATAACTCACACAGAATGTCTGCATTCTAAAGTTACAGCAGTTGACACTCTCCTTGCCACTAGTGCTAAGCTTCTCCCATCAATTGATAAGCCACAAATTCCACGAATTGATTTTTGAGACATGTTGAGTCTACAGTGCACGCTCCTTAGCTTGAAACCAGTTATCTGCTTTAGTAGGATTCATCGTTCCCTTGAAAGTTGGCAGGTTAACCTTCAAGAAAGCATCTAACGTCATTGGGACACCACCTAAGTTGTTCCCAGTCCTTTCCCCATTTCCATTTTCAGCTGGTTGCCCTATCCATTCTATAGCATGAGTAGTCACAGCAGTTCTCAATTGCATCGAGTTAGCTAGGTTAGTCATCGCCGCCTTTAACTCGGCATGGTTATTAGCTTGTTAGTCATCCTTATTCTCTCTCCATGTACGTGATCGACCTCATCCATGAATTGTCATTTAGGGTTCTCTCCACACCAAACAATCGATATCAAAGTGATCAGATTCAATACCTCAAGCTCAGTGCTTCAATTATCCCAAAAAGGGACTCACAAACAAGCATGCTATGCATATCAAAAAGATATCCTCAATAGAATGAAAGAAAAACAACCCAGAGTATGTAATGAAGCACAATTGGTCCATCAGTCAGGCTCACGAGGACGAACTGCTCTGATACCACTAAGTGTAATACCCCATCATCCTAAGCCTTACTTCTAGCCGTAAAGCAAAGTGTGACAAAGCACCATGACAGTTCTAATGCTCATAAAATAATATATAATCAAGGAATACTAGAAGCCCGATGAAGGAATAAAAGCTCAAGGACGCAGGAAAAACAAAGATACAAAAGCGCGAAGTGTTCACACACGATAACCAAATGCGTAGGCACAAGAGATAAACATAATACATAGAGTAAAAAAGTTATATATATAATATAATGTACAAAAAAGAACTAGTCTTAGCCTATGGAGTTTAGGCTGACTAGCTCATACAAAAATACAACAGAGTTTTGATGTTTAAAACAGCTAACATCATATTCTCTCAAAATTAATAGCCATTTAAAATAGAATAAAATAATAATTTATTTATTTGGAATAGGTTCAAAAATTTAAAAATATTAATTTGAAAATTTGAAGGTAAGATTTGAATTCAGATTTTTTCGTGTGGAAAAGTGTACTTTTCTGCGAAAAATAGTGTAAAAATGCGTACTAGTAATTTAGCTGGCAATACTGACTTAAGTTTGTCCAATACTATGTAAGAGAAAATAAAACTGCAGAAAAACTTGGAAAAATATTTAGAATAGAAAACCAGGCGCTAATTCTAAAGGTTTTGGCCTAAAGTTAGGCCAAACAAACTAAAACCGCTAAAGGTTGGACCTGGCCCAAGTTGGATCCAAGCTTAACATATATAAGCCTTCTTAATGAGAATTTCAGCTCATTTCACTAAAGAACTCAAAAAAGGGGCTGTTGAATTGAGATGAGACGAGGTGAGGGTTTACTATTCACTTCAACACTAAATCGCTCATAACTTGAGCTACAGAGCTTTGATTTGTGTGCCGTTTGTGGCTACGCAAAACTCTCGTCGAGCTCTTCGATTATCTACAAAAAAAGCGGTAAAAATCTCGAAATCCATACTCAAATTCTTTGCTTTATAAATTTTTGTAGTTTTGGGTTTGGTTATCGAGAAGATTTTCTGATTTTGGTTATTTAGGTGCTATCTAGCATTGAAAAATTGTTGGGTTTTATCCCAATCCATAGTGGATAAGGTAAAAGCTCTCTATACCCTTATGGTTTGTCAATTTGTTAATTCCTAGAATTGATTTTTGGTAATTTGTATAAATTAGCTTAGAATTCTTGTTGATTTTGGTGGCTATGCTTGAAGGCTTGTGAGGAGAAGATTATTTTGGTGATTTTGCACTTGTGTGGGACTTGACCAAGATATGATTTTGATTTTTTTTTAAATAATATGTAATGATGTGGGCAACTTCAGCTAGTAGACCTTAAGATAGGTTGAATTATATGAAATGTTAGTTGATGGAATTTGTATGGATGTGTATGTTTGGGTGTTATGTTGGTGATGTGAATTTGGTGATGATTGATGATAATCATATTTTAAGGTATAATGCTTGTGATGGGTTAAACTTGTGCAAAAATTATTGAGAGATATTCTTGGATTGAGAATTATTGGATTTGTTGATTGGTGCGCGAAATTGAACTCCGCAAGTTTCACACAGATCAATTGGCAAGTGCACCGGGTCATCCAAGTAATACCTCAAGTGAATGAGGGTCGAATCCCACAGAGATTGTTGGATTGAGCAAGAAATGACTATGTTGTAAATCTTAGTCAGGGGATTAGAAAATATGGTTATTTGTTTAAAAGCATAAATAAAATAATAAATACCAAATACCAAATTGATGCAAAAAACAGTGATAGAGATTCAGTTAAGACTTCGGAGATGCGTATTCTTTCTGGATTAACTTTTCTTACTGTTTACTTCAATAATGAATGATTCATTCAATGGCAGCCGTAATTGACTAACTCATGTAGCATCCTCATCATGTTAGCCTCTTCTGAACCATAGCAGTCCACCATATCCAAGCAACTCATGTCCTCTCATCAAGTTAACTCTTGGCTTCCCATTATAGCCAAAGGTGAAGACCTAAGCAATCCACTCCCCTTCGCGATCCTACTCAAAACACCACAGATAAGGTCGGAACTTCTGGATTAGGGAATGTTGCTTCTCAGACTCTAGCCTTAACGCCACAGAGACCTTAGCAACCCATGGTCAATGGGATTTTATGTCACTTTTCCAAAGTCGCCCAAGCACTCTCTTGGAATCCACAGTGCATTCTCTAGCTGTGATTCAATGCTATCTAGGTCAGGACTCACATGGAACCCATGTAGAACAAGGATGAATGCCTCGGTTCATTCTCAATTCATGAGATGAAGAACGAAAATGCACAAGAGAATGGAATCAAATGTTTAGTGAAATCGAAACAGTAATATTATTAATCTATGAGAATCAGCAGAGCTCGTAACCCTAACTTAGGAGGTTTAGTAGCTCATAGCTTACAGAAAGTAATGTGAATTCGAAAGTGGTGGAAGAAGATGAGGTAGAAGATCCTAAACATGGGTGATCTTCTTCTATATATAATAACCTAATAACTAAGAAGTACAAAATTATGATAGACTAGACTAGAGGTGCAAAAATCCACTCTTTGGCCCACTTTGGTTGAGTACTTAGGCTGAGCTTGGCGTCCAACTTGAGGAATGGCCGTTGAACGCCCATTGGGGGGGTGATTGGCGCTGCCTTGTTCCTCTTGGTGGCGTTGAATGCCAGGAATGGGGTGGAATGTGGCGTTCAACGCTGGCTTAGGTTCCCTTGGGGCGTTGAACACCAGAAAGGGGGTAACTCCTTGGCGTTCAACGCCCAATATGGGAATGCTCCTTCGAAGAAAAGTATAAATCATTATATTATTCTGGAAAGCTCTGGAAGTTAGTTTTCCAATGTCGTTGAGAGCACGTCATTTGGACCTCTGTAGCTCCAAAAATACTTGTTTGAGTGCTTGGAGGTCAGAATCTGATAGCATCTGCTACGCTTTCCATGCCTCTGAATCGGACTTTGCCAAAACTCCTCAATTTCAGTCAGAAATTACCTGAAAACATCAGAAAACACAACAACTCAAAGTAGAATCCAAAAATATGAATTTAGAACTAAAACCTATGAAAATATAATAAAACTTAAACAAAACATAACTAAAACAATATGAAATTGATGCCAAAAAACATATAAAATATCTGCTCATCATTGTTTTTTGAGTGGAGAAGATGGAAATTTGAGCAATATAGGTGTGAAAATGGTTAAAAGATAATTGAGGAGTAATTGTAATGTGTAGTAGTATTGTGATGTTGATTTTGGTTGTGATTAATTTGGTTTGGTTTGAGAAATTTGATATTTTGAGGATTTGACAAATTTGGTAAAATGTTGTTTTTAACCAACTTCGGCAGGCCATAACTTGGCCCTCGAAGTTTGGAATTGAGTGAATTTTATTTCAAATTAAAGATGGCTGTGAGAGATTTAAAATGGTATAAAGATAGGAAATTTGAGTTTTGTAGAGAAAGTTATGAACGTCAAACGTTAGGTATAAAAAACTGAATTATGTGATGTTGCAGAAAACCAGAAATTCTAGTTTGTGTGCCCATTCATACTATCGTGCGCACACACTGACTAGAGCGTGTATTAAAACTCGTATGTATGCATGATAAATCCACATTTTATGGTATTTATTTTCTTTAATTGGGTAGATTTTATTAACTTATCTTGCATCTATTTATTGAAATAGCATAGTTTTGTGAATTTCTTCTAATTGTGTTTAGTGACGAAAACCATGCTTTTTATGCTTAAAATTGCTAATTTTATTTCACTTCTATTCCATTCGATACCTTGATGTGTTTGTTTAAGTTATTGAAGTTTTAGAAGGCAAGGATGGCTTGGAAGGATGAAAGAAAAGCATGCAAAAGTGGAGGATTCATGAAGAAGTGAAGAATTTATAGAAGCTGTCAATCCTGACCTCTTTGTACTCAAGTGATCATAACTTTAGCTACAGAGCTCCAAATGAGGCGGTTCCAATGGCATTAGAAAGCTAACATCTGGTGCTTCAAAATGATATACAATTTTCTATGGTAGACGTGTGTGAAGATGTTCGTGTACGCAACCGACATGCTGCGTACGCGGACCACAAAAAACGTGACTCACTTAAGGCAACACGTGACTAGCAATTTCTGAAGTATTTTCGGCCCAATCCAACCCATTTTTGATGCTATTGAACTGGGGATTGAAGGGAGAATGAACCAAGTAGTCAAGTTTTAATTTTAGCAATGATTTAGGTCATTTTCTAGAGAAAAAATATTTTCTCTCTAGAATTTAGGGTAGATTAGTTAAATCTCTCTTAGATTTAGGTTTAATTTCTTATCTTTATCTAGTTTTATTTGCTTCTCCTTGTTTACTTGTCTTGATTCTCTTAGTTTACATTGTGAAGTTCCCTTTTATGTCACTTTTGGCTTATGAACTTTTGTTGCTTTGATTTATATTAATGCAATTTAATGTTTTGATATTTATTGATGTTTAATTGAGTTGTTATTATTGTTATCTTACATTTGGAAGCTTTAGATTTTATTATTATTGCAATTTTACCATGCTTTCATTTTATGCCTTCCAAGTATTTGATAAAATGCTTGGTTGGGTTTTAGAGCCAACCACATGATGAACCACCTCCATATCCTTACCAAGATGAACCACCTCCCATATATGAGAACTTTCAATGACATGATGAATTCTCCTTTCCACCACAACCCTCCATGGAAGAATATCCATATCCATTGATCTAAGAGCAACATGATCCTAATTATGTTAGCCAAATGGAACAAGAGCCAAGGGATCGCCTCATGGAAGCGATGGATCGGCTTAAAGCAATCATGATTCTCATGGAGCAAGAGGAAGCTCAAAAGAGGCATAAAGTTATCATGGCTAACCTTGCCAAATTAAAGCCAACTTAGAATCATGGGATTCATGCCACAAACAAAGCATTTCCACGGATGAATGTGGAGAATCAACCAAAGAGCGGAGCATGAAGGAGATTTTAGAATCTCAACTTGAGAACAAGGAGATGGAGTATGTTTTGCAACAAGTGGAGGAAGTTGAGGTCATTGAAGAAGAAAAAGTGGTTAAATATTTAGGAGAGGTTGAGCAAGAAGTGGATTCTAAGGTTGAAGACACTTCCACACCAATTAGTGACATTGATGACCTCGTGGAAGTTGTTGAACCCTCTTCTGTTGAAATAGAAATGGATGTTGAAGAGGATCGTGAACAACCTCTGAGACATGATTCAAGCGATGAGAAAAAATCCAAAGAAGTTAAGCAAGCGGCAAGTTCCACTGTTAAAGATAATTACCTACCCACTAATGATTTCGTTGACTTTGATGAACCTTCTTCCATTAAAATTGAGGTTGATGTTGAGATAGGTTCTACATTACCTCCGAGTTGTGACATGAGGGATGGAGAAGAGTTTGAAGAGGTTGGTAAGAAAGTGATTGAATACGAAGAACCTTGTCGAGAAGTGGAAATTGAAGACGCTTGCCAAGAGGTGGAGGTAATCAAAGAAAAGTACAAGAGAGTGGGACTTGCAAGACCATCGAAAACATCCTTTTCTAAGTCACCATCATCCATTACATCATTCAAGTGGGTGAAATTCATATTTCTTAGCTTTCTTATTCCGCTTGAACATGGTTTACTTGAAACGGATGGTCAACTTAGAGCTCTTTGTAGAGTGAAGAGTAAGAGGGAGATGGTTAGTGGTTGGAATCATAAATCTAGGCTCATTAGGGATGAGACTTCAAAATTTGGTTTCCATGGTTGGAGGAATGCTAAATTGAATGGATCTAGGAGGACAGTTTGGTTCCTAAATGAGAATTCTGAAGTGATGACACCCGAATGGAAGCATGAAGATAAAAAAGAAAGGGTGTTGACAAACAAGGTTTGGGACTCCGGAATACAATTTGGGAATCAACAACTTTGGGGTCTTGTTACTTGCTTAAGATTTCTTGGAAGCTTGGTGCGCCTAGTTTGGGATCCCGGTACATATTGGATATGCCAGCATTGGTGGAGATTCAAAGAAGAATACAAGCATAAGCCACCATGGCAAGGGCATCTCCAAATGTCCAACTTAAGGACTTTAAATAAAAGTGCTAGGTGGGAGACACCCCACCATGGTAAAACCTTCCAACTTTCCTTCTTTATTTCATTCTTGTAAATATGTCTCCTAAGTGTTAGATTGATTTGATAGATTTTAGTTTGATTGTAATAGTTGAATAGTTGAAAAAAAAAATTTGGATGTTAGAAATCTAGTCAATTTTTGGATTTTGATTTCTTTTAGAATGTGCATAGTTATATAGTTGAATTGCATAGTTTTTGGACTTTGATTTTGGATCATAGATTTTGATTTTAATTTGACTTTGATTTTGATTTTGAATTGCATAGTTGAATTTAGTTAAGAATTTGTGTTTAATTTTTAAGTTTTGTTATGTTTAAAAAATAATAAAAAAGTCCCGCTTACATGGCCATATTGCCGTGTACGCATCTCTGCTTTTTTGGACCATCCTGTGTGCGCGGTCACTTGCCGCGTACGTAATCGATGCAGACAGAGAGTACCATCCACATATCCACTGCTCACGTATGCATCTTTCCTCTCCACGTCCAAGCCTTCACATACGCGGCTCTCCGAATGCGTACGCGAGCTAAAAAAAAAGTGTGTCATGCGTACGCATACATGATTCCGCATACACATGACTCCCCTTTCTACATATTTTTCTTTTATTCTCTTCTCTCCACTTCTTTTCTTCTTTTCTTTTCTCTTCTCTTCTTTTGTTTCCTTCATTCAACCACCATCCATCATCATCATTCACCATTTACCACCATCTTTAGGATATGTTATCTTTTGGTGATAAGTGTTAGATTATTGATTTGATTTGTTGATTATGCTAAGATATTGCTACTGATTACCGACATGATGCTATTTTAGCATTGTTGTGAATGTTTATTGTTGGATTCCTTTATTGAGGTTATAATTTGTTGCTAGGTATTGAATTCTTCATGCTTAATTTTGTGCATACCAAGTACTTATGACATTACCTTTAAGATGCTTTTGGATTTCTAAATTGCATATTTTGGCCACCATGTGATTTGATTTCATTATTTATCATTAGGTGATTTACTTCTATTTGATGCATTTGTTGTTAGGTGATGCTTGCTTATGTTGATTTTTATTTACATCACCAAGTTTGTGCATCGATATTGTGGAATTGTGAAATTGGATTGTAAGCTCATCTAGGGACATCTTTTTGAAATTCTTAAGCTATATGGACCATGCTTGTTATGTGATTGATTTTACCTTATATCTCTCTTTTCCTAAGTTTCATAGCACCCGTGTGCCCCACTTTATGTCAATTTGGTAATGCAAACAAAAAATCAAAGTGCGTCATTGATTGATGTCTGATTTTTATAGTTTCTTTTGTTCATTAAGTTTCCTTGCACATTAACCAATTTCCATTCATTATCCATTTCACAATCACTTGATTCTTGCTTGAATGATTTCATGTTTCTTTATTACTTGTTCATTTTTCTTAACCTACAAATTTTCTTTAAAGTATCTAAAGCACACTAGAATGAGTGAAGTGCATACTTCTTTTGTGTAGTTGTGACATAGCTTTTAAATGCTAGTGTGTGAGTTCTAAACTGCGTACAACTTAGAATTCACGCACTATTTTCATCAAGGTTACAACCTTATTACCTCACTTCATTTTAGTAATCATCATCTCATTCCAACAATCTATGCTTCTTTACTTTTGTATTTACTCGTCTTACTATCTTGTTTTTTATCTTTCAGGATGATTTACCATAACCAAAGAGGAAGGTAGAAGAAAGAACATGCAGCAACCGGATGACCTACCAGCTGAAGGTGGGGTGATGATGACTCCTTCCACTCCACTTGACTTCATGTGCACCGAGGAAGGTGCAAACAGATCACATAAATCCCTTTGAATAGTAATATTTCCAATGGTACAAGGAATTAAAAATTTTCTCAGATCTTGCATCTTCTCAGGGAGATCCTTCTGAATTATTACACTTCATTCCTTGGTGAGCATCACAGTTTTACTCTCCTTCCAATTCCTCTTGTTAGTCAACAATTCTTTCATGAATTTAGCATAGAGAGACATTTTCTACAAAGCCTCTGCAAAATGGATGTTAATCTGAAGCTTCCTGAAGACCTCTAAAAATCCTGAAAATTGCTTGTCTTTAGAGGCCTTCTGAAGCCTTTGAGGATATGGCATTTTAGGCTTGTACTCAGACATTGGGGACTTTACTTTGTATTCCTTAACATCAACCGGAAAAAAAGGTTTATTAGACGCCTCTCAGAGGCGTATTCTCCCTTGTCTTGAGCCTGCTCCGGAGCTTCTTTTTCAACCAACTCCTCACCAGCGTAAGCTTTTTTTACCGGCTACCTTACCACTTCTCAGGTGTATGGCCTTACACTCTTCCCTTGGGTTGGACACTATGTTACTGGGAATGGTATTAGGAAGCCTCTCAGCTACTTGCTTGCTCAACTGACCCATTTGAACTTTCAAGTTTCTATTTGAAGCTCTGGCTTCCTGCATGAAACTATTTGTGTTCTTGGAGAGTTCTGCACCTAGAGATTCCAAGTCTAAAGGCTTCTGAGAAGAGAGAGGCACATGGTATGGTTGAGAGGGTTGAAACTGATGGTTGTTATTATTGAAATTACTCTGATTGAAATTACCATGAGTAGAGTCATTGTTGCTAAAGTTTGGTTGCCTCTGTTGTTGATTTCCCCATCCAAAATTTGGGTGATTCTTCCATCCTGGATTATAAGTCATGGAAAAAGGATCATTATTGGGGGTCTGGAAGAATTGCCCATGTAATTAACCTGTTTAGAGGAAAATTGACCATAAGTATAACTCTCACCTTGAGAAAATTCACCACTCATGACATAAGAAGTATCTTGGATATTAATAGCTGAGACTTGTAATCTACCCAAGTGTCGAGTAATGGCATTTATCTGTTGAGACATGGCTTTATTCTGTGCAAGAATGGTATCAAAGCATCTAGTTCCATGACTCCTTTTCTCATGGCGGACCTCTCAGAAGAGTATAAATACTGATTGTTAGCAACCATCTCAATGGTCTTCTTCATGTGAAGGGATACTCCTGCAGAATTATCCAAAGAAGTCTTGGTGGCCTGAGTAATCCCATTATAAAAGATTTGCAACTATATCTAGTCCAGAAACATGTCGGGAGGATACTTTTTTAGCATAATCTTGTACCTCTCCCAAGCCTCATAGAGAGATTCACCCTCTTGTTGCCTGAAGGTCTAAACATCAGTTCTTAGCTTGGTCAGCCTTTGAGGTGGAAAGAATTAGTCAAGAACCTGCTGACTACATTATCCCATGTATCCAGGCTCTCCTTAGGTTGTGTATCAAGCCACTGTTTGGCTTGGCCTCGTACAGCAAACGAGAAGAGCAACAACCGATAAACATTAGGATGGACTCTATTAGTCTTTACTATATCACAAATCTGCAGAAAATTGGATATGAAAAAGTTTGGATCTTCCTGTAGGAGTCCATGAAACTAACAGTTTTGTTACACCAAAGTAATGAGTTGAGGTTTTAACTCAAAATTGTTGGCATTCACATGGGTTACAACAATGCTACTGCCATAGAAAGTGAAATTTGGAGCAGTGTAAGAACCAAGAGTCCTTCTAGATTGCTCAAGAGCATTAGGAATAACAAAATTGTTGTTATGATTTGGCTCCATAGTGATTGATAAACCCAAATTTTATGGTTTATCTTGTGTTGAATTTAGTGGATTTTATTAACTTTTCTCACATTTATTCAATGAAATAGCATGATTTTGTGAATTTCGCCTAATTTGTGCTTAAGAGTGAAAACATGCTTTTTAGGCCCTTAATTTGCTAAATTTAATACACTTTGATTCCATTAGATGCCTTGATGTGTTTGTTAGTAGAGAATTCATGAATAAATGAGGATTTGGTGGAAATCATGGCCATGCATATGCATGACTCACGCGTACGCATGAGGAAGGAATTCGCTAGGCCACGCGTATGCGTGATCCATGCGTACGCGTGACACCTGTCACGTGACCTCATTAAAAAAACACACTGGGGGCGATTTCTGAGCTGCTTTAGGCCCAAATCCAACTCATTTTCTGAAGTATTTGAGGCAGAATTCAAGATGGAACAAGGGGGGAAAAATTAGTGTAGCTTAGGAATCATGCTTTCGGTTAGTTCTAGAGAGAGAAGCTCCCTTTTCTCTCTAGAAATTAGGGATTTTAGGTTAATCTCTCCTAGATTTAGGTTTTATTTCTTATCTTGATTTAGTTTTCATTGCAATTTCTTGTTACTACATCCTTGCTTTCTTAATTTTACTTGTTATTTCCTTTATTTGGTCATTTTTATATTATTGAACTCTTGTTGATTTTGGATTTTCTTTAATGCAATTGGTGCTTTTTATGTTTCTTATTGTTAAATTGAGTTGTTATTGTTACTTTATTACGTTTGGTAGTCTTAGGTTTTAGTTTTATTGTAATTTGGTATGCTTTTATTTTTATGCACACCAAGAGTTTGATAAAATGCTTGGCTTAGTTTTAGAGTATATTCTTGAGCATTCTTGGATTGAAAAGAGAAATTGGACGATCTTGAGTCATTAATCCCAACTTGGGTTGGTGATCTAGAGTTGTTAGTTAATCTTGTTTCCATTAACATTACTTATGGATTGGGGTTAACTAGGCATATTTGACTTTCTTTCGATGCGAAGATAACGTAATAGGCTTAACTCTTGGTAATTATTATGTCACGATTAATGAATGCTGATAAACCACTATTTTATGGTTTATCTTGTACTCAATTGAGTAGTTTTTATCTACTCTTTACCCACTTATTCATACTATTTGCATGGTTTTATATTTCCTTCCTAATTATGTGTTTTGATTGAAAACATGCTTCTTTGATCTTATATTTGCTTATTATTAATCCTCTCTTATTACCATTAGATGCCTTGATATGTGTGTTAAGTGTTTTCAGATATTATAAGGCAGGAATGGCTTGGAGGATGAGAAGAAAGCATGCAAAAGTGGAAGGAATACAAGAAGTTGGAGAAATTGCTAAGCTGTCCAGCCTGACCTCTTCGCACTCAAACGGCTATAACTTTAGCTACAGAGGTCCAAACGACGCGGTTCCAGTTGTGCTTGGAAAGCTAACGTCCGAGGCTTCGATTTGATATATAATATGTTATAGTTCCCCTGACGCTAGACGACGCGACCGCATGATCCATGCGGCCGCGTCGCAGTGACGGAAATCCAGCGTGGCAAAATTCGAAACCAGCGAATTCTGGACTGTTTCTGACCCAGTTTGCGGCCCAGAAAACACAGATTAGAGGCTATAAAGTGGGGACTGCATCCATTCATAGGGAGGCTCTCATATTCACAATTTTAGGAGTAGATGTAGTTTTTAGAGAGAGAGGTTCTCTCCTCTCTCTTAGGATTAGGATTTAGGACTTCTCTTAGTTTTAGGAGTGACTCTCAATCCCAGGTTCTTTATTTTTATTTATTTTTCCAATTTAATTTATGAACTTTTCCATGTTAGATTTTACTGCTTTGAATGTATTTTATTTCAGGTATTCCAGATATTTATGATTTTAATTTAGCTTTCTACATTCTTGGCTTTGGTTAAGAAATCAGTAACTCAGGAATTATCCAACTCAACAGCATAATTGATAACTGTTATCTTTGCTAATTGAATTGAGCTTCAATAATCCCAACCTTTTCTTAGGATATAAATAGGATTCGAAGATCAAACTAAGTAGTCCTTTGACTTTCCTTTGCTTCAGCAAAGGTTAACTAAGTGGAATTAAGATCCAACTTTCATTATTATTGATAAGGATAACTAAGTCTGGACTTCCAATTTTTCATACCTTGCCAAGAGATTTTATTATTATTAATTTATTTTACTTGTCATTTAAATATACTTGTGCCCATTGCCCAAACTCCAAATTTCCCCAATTTACAAACTCATAACCAATAATAAGAACATACCTCCCTGCAATTCCTTGAGAAGACGACCCGAGGTTTAAATACTCGGTTATCAATTTTAAAAGGGGTTTGTTACTTGTGACAACCAAAATGTTTGTATTAAAGGACTTTTGAAGGTTTAGAAACTATACTTGCAAAGAGGATTTATTCGCAAATTTCTAGACCACGCAAAAGTTTTCTCATCAAAATGGCGCCGTTGCCGGGGAATTGCAAACGTGTGCCTTATTATTGGTTATTGTAAATAATTGCTTTTTTATTTGTTTTATTTTTTTTTATTAATTTAAAAGGTTATTGATTTTTATTTTAAAATTTTTTATCTTATCTTATCTTATTTCAAAAGTCAAATTTCAAAATTCAAATTTAAAAATTTTTTTAAAAAAATTCAAATTTAAAAAATTTTCAAATTTCAAATTTCAAAAATTTAAAATTCAAATTTCAAAATTTAATTTTCAAATTCAAAATTTAAATAACCTCTTAATTTCAATTTGTTTTTATTTTTTTAATTTTTATTTTCTACTATGAACTCTCACCCCTTTGGCTATGAGTCTGGTTACAATAATGTTGCAGGAAGAAGAAATTACAATGAGAACAGGCATCAAGGTTGGAACAATCATAGATGGGAGGAGCCACAAGGATTTGATCAACCCTCATGACAACAACCACCTCCAATGGACTATCAACAACCACCACCATATGCCTATAAACCTTTTCCTCAACATAACTTTGGACCACCAAACTCACAAGCCCCTTTCCGCCATTCACCTCCATATGACCCTAACCCTCAACCACCATACCAACCACCTTATGAGCCATATGAACCATATATAGAACCACCCCAATTCCAATCCAATCACTCCCAACCACCATCACTTTCTTTTGTATCATGTCCAAGTCCGGCAACCCGAGAAGTAGAGGATCACCTAAGGGAAAACAGTAATTAAATTTTAGGCAACCGTTCAACAACTGGGGCAAGTATTAATTCAATGGGCTTCTAGACGCTCAAATATACAAGGATCAGCCACAGCTCCATGTGGACAGTCTAGTGAAGAGCATAGCATAAAGGAGATACCAGAAACTCCAGTGGACAAGACAGAGAATGAATTCGTACTAGAACAAGTAGAAGAAGATGTCATTGTTCAAGAAGAAGAAGAAGTGGTTGAAGACTTAGGAGATTCAGAACCTCCATGGGAAAGTCCAGTCATAGAACCTCCTTCCGAGACGGTTGAAATTGATGCTGAGGAGGGTGTACAACCTCCAAAGCATATCATAGTTGAAGACTTGGAAGAGGTTGATCAATAGATGGAGATTCAAGAAGAAGAACCACAACCTCCCATGCCCTTGGAAAGCAATGAAGAGGAGATTGAATTGAAAGAGAGCTACCAAGAGGAAGAGGTTGAAATTGAAGAAGCTTGCAAAGAAGTGGTAGTTATCAGAAAAGAGCATAAGGGAGTGGAGCTTGCAATTTCATTAAAAATACCTCCCCCTAAGTTGCCATCATCCTTCACAACATTCAAGTGGGTAAAATTCATATCCCATAGCTTTCTAATCCCACTTGAATATGGGCTACTGGAGACGGATGGTCAACTTAGAGCTCTTTGTGGCATTAAGAGTAAGAGGAAGATAGCCAGTGATAAGAATTGTCAAGCAAGGTTCATCATGGTTGGAAGCTTTAAGTTTAAACGCAAAGGTTGGTGCAGAGCTCAATTGAATGGGTCTAGGAAGCTGTTTGGTAGCTGCAGTGAGAATTCAAATTACTTATCACCCGGCTGGAAAAATACAGATCCCGACAAAAAAGGGTGTAAAAGCAAGGTTTGGGATCCTGGAATCTGTTCTGACATCCAACACCCCGGGAGCCTAAGAATCTTTTTGAAGCTGCTCAAGGGTTTTACATGCCTAGTTTGGGACCCCGGAGGTTACTGGAATCACAAACACTGGTGGAGATTCCTGGATGAGTTCAAGCATAAGCCACCATAACAGGAGGCTCATCAAATGTCCAACTTAAGGACTTTAACTAAAAGTGCTAGGTGGGAGACAACCCACCATGGTATGATCGTTCATTTTTCATTTTTATTTAGTTTTATTTGTTTTTAAATTTTATTTTATTTTTTTTATATTGAACCTGGAGTTTTGCATCACATTCATATTAACACTACATTCTGCATTTTTCAGATTACAAAAAAAAAGTGCCACGTGACGCGACCGCATCAGCGACGCGTCCGCGTCGCAAGGAGAGAAGAGAAAATAAAAACGAACAGAGAGTCACGCTGGAGCGAGGTTGGAGGCATGCCAGTGGCACAATTCGTCCCACGCGACCGCGTCGTTGACGCGTCCGCGTCGCAGGGGAATACTGGCCTCCCACGCGATTGCGTGCCCCACGCGGCCGCGTGACCTGAAAATCGACGTCAACCAGGTGCATGGCCAAAAGTTGAGCAAGAGTTGGGCTAGACTCGTGCTGGTAGCCCAAGCCTCACCACGCGAACGCATGCCTCACGCGTCCGCGTCATATCCCCATGATGGCCACTCACGCGATCACATGCCCCACGCGATCGCGTCACCCAGAATTTTTGCAAAAAGAGTTTCGAACAGAGAGTTGCGCGACCACGAGGCTGCACTCGTGCCAATCGCACAAAACAGGCCACGCGATCGCGTGACCCACGCGTCCGCGTCACTCACGCGTCCGCGTCACCAGCGGCGCACAGATTATCCAGAACAGCCAAATTTCTTATCTTTTCTTCTCTAATCCTTATTTTTCTTATCTTTTCTTATTTCTTTCTTCTTCCTTTCTTATCTTCTTTCCCTTTTCATCTCTCTTATTTTCTTTTTATTTTATTTTAGTTTATTTACATACTTTTATTCATTGCATTATTTTCATTGGTGTTAGAAATTTATTTGGGTCATTATTTCTATATTTTACTTGTGGATTATTAGAGGAATTATTTGACAATAATATATATTTATTTTTATAGGGTTGCTTGCATGTTCAATTTATTATTTTCACTAGATTTTTTAACATGCATGCTATGTATTTGTGAAAACGCCCGTATGGCATTGTGCACTGCTTTTCAGTATCTTTTATCCTACTACTCTGAATGCTTGCTTTTCATAAACTCCCTTTACTATTGTATTAATTGAAATTAATTGTCAATACAAACGTGATGGTTTGTTACAACGTATTGCTTGGTCTATGCTACTCATGCCCTTTGCCGGCATGCCAATAAACAACTTGCATTCACTTGTCTTTACATGCACTAGCTATTTCCCATTGTTGGCTTTTCACATGTACTCGCGAGCATGTGATAATGTCAGTTATATCTTAATGTGCATCCATCACCACCTTTTCCGTTGTCTTTCTTGCTATATATATCTCTTTGAATTTAATTTACTTTCTCTTCCCTTTTTCAGGATGGCCACCAAGAAAGGAAAAGAGAAAGCCATTCCCAAATCAACAGCAAGGAAAGGAACAAAAAGAGCCCCAGCTAAGGAACCACAACCCCCATCCACTTGCACATCTTAGCATGCACCGAGGACGGTGCAATCTTTAAGTGTGGGGAGGTCGATACCGATCTCCATGGGTTAGTTATTTCCTATTTTAACACCAATGTTAATTTGTTCATTGTTGCATCTGCATATTTGATTGCATGTTTATTTGATTTTGTGCATTTAGTTACTACTTGGTTAAAGTAATAAAATTCTTTTAAGACCCTATCTTTGAAAATTTTCACTAATTTAAATTGAAAATTTTTTATGTTAGAACTTGTTTGAAGTTGTATTTGGAACATGGTTTTTGAGCCAAAGAACACACAACCTGCGAGATTTGAGCTTATTTATATGGTTATATTATTTAACCATAAATATCTTATTCCTGTGTGTTTCCTTCTCTATGATTGTAATCTATTTTTTTGTTCCATTCTATATGTCCAATATTTAGTGTGTTTACATGCTTGCATATGATTGAGGCCATTGTTTGATTTTAGCTCACTTATCCCAAAATTAGCCTACCTTTTACATCACCTTTGTTAGCCCCATTGAGCTTTTAATCCCCTTATTAGCCTACCTAAATCCCCTTAAGCGGAAAACAAATTAATTATCCCAATTGAATCTTTGGTTAGCTTAAGATAGAGATTGTGTAGCAAATAAGTGTGGGGAAATTTTGGGAACATGGGTTGATAAGGGAATGTAACATGTTTCTAATTTATTTGAATATTAGGAATTTGGGAACCTACTCATGAAAAACCAAAATAGAAAAATAATAGAAAAATTCATGTGCATTGATAAGTTATGTTTATTTCTCTACAAAAAAAAGGAAGAGAAAAAAAATATATATATATAATATAAATAAATAAATAAGGGGACAAAATTACCCCAATGTTAAGTTGATAAAAGATCAATGCACATGTGATAAAAATTAAAGAAAATTTGGTACATGAGTATGGAAATTATACAAAAATGGGAATTATGGGTAGCTAGGCATGAATTTAAAAGTATATAGAGTATATGTATATTAGGTGAGAGCTTAGGTTAATTGAAGATTCATATTATAGCTCACTTGGCCATACATATATCCTTACCTTTACCTCAACCCCATTACAACCTTGAAAAGACCTCATGATGTTTGCATTGGTACGTTAAATTTTTATTGATTGGTTAGATGAAGAACAAGGTTTAGAAAGCATGACTAGAGAAGAGTAGAGTGAATAACCCTATACACTTAAGAGATTAGAGTGATATACACTTCCAGTGAGGGTTCAACGCTTAAATTCTATGTTCCCTGCTTTTATGAGCTGTCTTCTTACAAGTTCACTTGCTTTTTATTGTATGATTTGAATTAGTGGAAATTGGTTTGTATTTGTCTTGGAGAACTTATTTACTCTTAACCAAGTAAGTCAAAGCATTTAGCATGTAGTTGCATTCATAGGTTGCATTTCATACCATTCCTCTTCATCTTTATAGCTTCTCTTGAGCTTAGCATGAGGACATGCCAGTGTTTAAGTGTGGGGAGGTTGATAAACCACTATTTTATGGTTTATCTTGTACTCAATTGAGTGATTTTTATCTACTCTTTACCCACTTATTCATACTATTTGCATGCTTTTATATTTCCTTCCTAATTATGTGTTTTGATTGAAAACATGCTTCTTTGATCTTATATTTGCTTATTATTAATCCTCTCTTATTACCATTAGATGCCTTGATATGTGTGTTAAGTGTTTTCAGATATTATAAGGCAGGAATGGCTTGGAGGATGAGAAGAAAGCATGCAAAAGTGGAAGGAATACAAGAAGTTGGAGAAATTGCTAAGCTGTCCAGCCTGACCTCTTCGCACTCAAACGGCTATAACTTTAGCTACAGAGGTCCAAACGATGCGATTCTAGTTGCGTTGGAAAGCTAACGTCCGGGGCTTAGATTTGATATATAATATGTTATAGTTCCCCTGATGCTAGGTGACGCGACCGCGTGATCCATACGGCCGCGTCGTAGTGACGGAAATCCAGCGTGGCAAAATTCGAAACCAGCGAATTCTGGACTGTTTCTGACCCAGTTTGCGGCCCAGAAAACACAGATTAGAGGCTATAAAGTGGGGACTGCATCCATTCATAGGGAGGCTCTCATATTCACAATTTTAGGAGTAGATGTAGTTTTTAGAGAGAGAGGTTCTCTCCTCTCTCTTAGGATTAGGATTTAGGACTTCTCTTAGTTTTAGGAGTGACTCTCAATCCCAGGTTCTTTATTTTTATTTATTTTTCTAATTTAATTTATGAACTTTTCCATGTTAGATTTTACTGCTTTGAATGTATTTTATTTCAGGTATTCCAGATATTTATGATTTTAATTTAGCTTTCTATATTCTTGGCTTTGGTTAAGAAATCAGTAACTCAGGAATTATCTAACTCAACAGCATAATTGATAACTGTTATCTTTGCTAATTGAATTGAGCTTCAATTATCCCAATATTTTCTTAGGAAATAAATAGGATTCGAAGATCAAACTAACTAGTCCCTTGACTTTCCTTTGCTTCAGCAAAGGTTAACTAAGTGGAATTAAGATCCAACTTTCATTATTATTGATAAGGATAACTAAGTCTGGACTTCCAATTTCTCATACCTTGCCAAGAGATTTTATTATTGTTAATTTATTTTACTTGTCATTTAAATATACCTGTGCCCATTGCCCAAACTCCAAATTTCCCCAATTTACAAACTCAACCAATAATAAGAACATACCTCCCTGCAATTCCTTGAGAAGACGACCCGAGGTTTAAATACTCGGTTATCAATTTTAAAAGGGGTTTGTTACTTATGACAACCAAAACGTTTGTATGAAAGGACTTTTGAAGGTTTAGAAACTATACTTGCAACGAGGATTTATTCGCAAATTTCTAGACCACGCAAAAGTTTTCTCATCAAATGCCTCTTTAGCATTTGTTATATTTAGTTGTTTGATTTACTTTCTTGCCGTTTAACTTCTTGTCTTATCAACCCATTTGATTTCATAACCAATAATTGAGCACTTGATTGTAATTCCTAGGGAGAACGACCCATGTGTAATACTCTCGGTTATTTTTATTGAGTTGAACTTGTGACAACCAAAATTAAACTTTGATTGAGGGTTGTTTGTGGGTTTAGATCTATACTTCGACGAGACTATTTTTGTGTGAAAATTCTAAACCGATGGTAGACCTTCTTTCAGTGATTTCTTCAGCTTTCTCCTCAAAATTGTCCTTGAGACTTTCAGTAGCTCTATAAGCTCTAGCCTACTATTGGCGTCTTCTAACAGTCCTTCCAATCCTAGGATCAAAATTAATAAGAGATTCCTTATTCCTGTTCCTACTCATAAACAAACAGAAAACAGAAAAAAGTGAAAATCTCTATGCCAAAGTGAAGATAATTCCCAGTGAGGAAAACTAAGTAAAAGAAATAAAATAAAATAAGCTAAATAAAAGAAGGAAAATTTTTGAAAATAAAAAAAAAGAAAGCAAAATTTTTGAAAATTTAAAGAATAAAAGTAAGTAAATTAAAGCAAGAAAATGTCTAATATAGATAATCAAATAATGAGTAGTTGTCAATCACGGTTAATCCCCGACAACAGTCCCAAAAACTTAATTGATGCGAAATTTTCAATACCACAAACTAACCGGCAAATGCACTGGGTTGTACCAATGATAAACCCCATTTTTGTGGTTTATCTTGTGCTTAATTTAGGGGATTTTATCACTTTTTCTCACATTTATTCAATGAAATAGCATGGTTTTTTAATTCTCCTTTAATTTGTACTTAAGTGTAAAAAATATGCTTTTTAGGCCCTTAAATTGGTGATTTTAATTCACCTTAATTCCATTCGATGCCTTGCTGTGTTTGTTGACTGATTTCAGGTTCATAAGGCAAGTATTGGATGGAAGAAGTGAAGAGAAAAGCATGCAAAGTGGAGAATTCATGAAGAAATGAGCATTTGGAGAATTGAGGGCCACGCGCACGCGTCAATCACATGTATGCGTGAAAAAGGAGTTTTGGCCATCGACGCGCACGCGTCACCCACGCGTACGCGTGATGCTTGGCACGTGACTCACTTAAAATAAAATCGCTGGGGACAATTTCTGAGCTGCCCAGGCCCAAATCCAACTCATTTCTGAGGGTATTTCATGCAGAATTGAAGATTGAGCAAAGGGGGAGCACTTAGTTGTAGCTTAGAATCATGTCGTTTAGTTTCTAGAGAGAGAAACTCCCTCTTCTCTCTAGAATTAGGGTTCTTAGGGTATTTCCATCTTAGATCTAGGTCCAATTTTATGTTTTTATCTTGTTTCCTTTACAATTTCTTATTTCTACTACTTTATTCTTCTTAGTTCTCTTGTTAATTTTACCTTTATACCTCTTTTATGTTCATGCACTCATGTTGGATTTAATTTCCTTTAATGCAATTTAATGTTTGATGTTCTTTTATTGTTGATTTGAGTTGTGGATTTTACTTTTCTTGTGATGACAAGTCATCTTATGCTATTTTCACAAGCATTTTTCATTTGTTTCATTAGGTTTTATGCACTTTCTTGCACAATAAGTAAGTGGTTGGAGTGGAATTTCATGATTATTTTGATTCAATCAAACATCGGTTATTTTATATAAAATCATGAGATTTATGCAGGAATTAAGTGATTATTATAAATGATTCAAATTCTTATGATTTTAGTGAGACTTTGATTTCCTTTTTGATTGAATTCAGGTGAGAAAATGAAGAGAAAGTGAGGCACTGCAAAATAACGTTGCGTTCAAAGAAAGAACGCCACGCTCAGTAGCGACGCGCAAGCATACAGGACGCCTACGCATCAAGGACAATCCTCGAAGATCCACGCGTACGCGTAGGCGTGGAAGTGATTGGAGCTCGTTTTCAAAGGGAGCGCTACATTCATTAAGTCAGCGTTTTCGGGAACTTTTGAATTTTGGATGAAGCACGCACACGCGTGGTTGGCGCGAAAGCCAGTAATCAACATTTGCCATCCACGTGCACGTGTAGAGGACACGCATGTGTGGGCAGTGTTCATTGGGCGAGTGTAGCGCTCATTAAGAGAACACTATCAAGGACGCGTACGCGTGAATATGGCGCACAAGCATAATAGAAGCTGAACATGGCAATGACGCGTACGCGTATGTGGTGCGTACGTGTCGATAAGCAAAACGGCGAAGGGAAGTGCACGCCCAGTAGACGCGTACCCGTGGGTGAATGAACGCTGCGCTCACTTTGAGAACGCAACGTTCCCCTGGAAGCAGCAACCAAGTACCATCCTGACCCACTTCATACAAGGTCAAAATGCTCACTCCAAGCACGGGATAACAAAATTGGAAAGTGTATAAATAGAGAAGAATTTGATTTCATGGAGGCTCTCTCTTTTAGTTCCATTTTTAAAATTTTAGAAATTGAGATCAAATCTGAGTCTTCTTCTGTTTTGTTTTCTTTCTTCTGCAATTTCTTCTTTTCTGTTTTGATAAGAGAGCAATTTAGACCTTAGTTTCCTTTCTGTTTTGATGCTTCTGCAATTTTCCATTTCTGTTTTGGTACTAAAATTTTGATTGATTAATTTTTCTGAATTTCTTCATCTTAGAGTTTTCTTATTTACTGCAACTTACATTTTCTAGTTCTGTTTTGATTTCCAACACCTAAATCCCTTTATTCTTCATGCAATTTAATTTTCCTTGCAATTTAGATTCAGTAATTTAAATTACTTGCACTTTAAGTTTCAGTTATTTACCTTTCTTGCAATTTAAGTTTCAGCTCTTTTAATTTCTTGCACTTTAAGTTTCAGCCATTTAAGCTTCTTGCAATTTATTTTTTTGTAAATTTTTATTCTGCACTTTAGTTTCCTTGCAATTTCACTTCTGTTAATCAAATTTCACCCAAATCATCAAATATTCGCTTAACTAAATTCATCACCATACTAAAGTTGCTCAATCCATCAATCCCTGTGGGATCGACCTCACTTCTGTGAGTTTTATTACTTGATGCAACCCGGTACACTTGCCGGTGAGTTTGTGTGGAATTGTTTTTCACTCATCAAGTTTTTGGCGCCGTTGCCGGGGATTGATATAGATTGACAATGATTAAGTAGGTGATAATCTAGATTAAGCATTTTTCTTTGTTTTTATTAAGAATACTAACTGTTTGAGACTTTGTTTAAGCTAACCTTAACCTCACTCTAGCAGTAGAGTGATTTGTTGTTAGTTTCTAGTTTTGTTTGTGTTTTATGCCAGGAGGAAAAAGACGTGAATCCACCTCCTTTGGTTCTGAGCCAGAGAGAACACTGTTGAGATTGAGAAGAGAAGTAAGTGGGAAGAGTGTTATTGGAGAAGGAGACTCAAAAGAGGAAGACCAAGAGTTGGAGGAGAATCTTCCTAATCCACCAGAGGAAGTGGCCAACAACAATGGCCTACCTCAAAGGAGAGTTTTAACTTCTTACACCTTCCCCAATCCAAGACACTGTGGGAGCAGTATACTCACTCCCAATGTTCATGCAAACAACTTTGAGTTGAAGCCTCAACTTATTACTCTGGTGCAGAACAATTGTTCCTATGGAGGAGGTCCACTTGAAGATCCAAACCAGCACTTATCCATCTTCCTGAGGATTTGTGAGACTGTCAAAACAAATGGTGTGCATCCAGACATCTATAAGTTGCTGCTGTTTCCATTTTCCTTGAGAGACAAGGCATCTCAATGGCTAGAGACATTCCCCAAGGAGAGCATCAACAATTGGGAAGATCTAGTGAGCAAATTCCTAGCCAAATTCTATCCACCTCAGAGGATCATTAGATTGAAGACAGAAGTCCAAACATTCACTCAAATGGATGGAGAATCACTTTACGATGCTTGGGAAAGATACAAGGCCCTGATTAGGAAGTGTCCACCTGAGATGTTTAGTGAATGGGACAGACTTCAAAACCCCTATGAAGGCTTGACACTGAAAGCTCAAGAGGCCCTTGATTATTTAGCAAGAGGTTCAGTACAACTCATAAAGACAGCTGAGAAAGCCCAAAATCTCATAGACACTGTGACCAACAACCAATACTTCTATGGTCATCAAATGCAACGCCAACCAGCTCAAAGGAAGGGTATGTTGGAGCTGGAAGGTGTGAATACTATTTTGGCACAAAACAAAGTGATGCATGAAGAACGAAACTCTCGTGTGATCTAGAATTTTCACAAATAAATTCCCGTTGTAAGTATAGCTTCTAGACCGACAAGAATTCCTTTCTTACAAAAGTTTGGTTGTCACAAGTAACAAAACCCAAAATTTATAACCGAAGTATTTAAACCTCGGGTCGTCTCTCAAGGAGTTGCAAGGCAGTGTGATTTATTATTGGTTCTGGAAAAAAGTATATTTTTAGGTTTTTTTAATGTATAAGATAAAAAGCAAGAATAGTAAATGGCAAGAAAGTAAACTGTAGGAAATAATTTAAATAAATAATAAAACTCTTGGCAAGGTATGAGAAATTGAGGTCCTATCCTAGTTATCCTTATCAGGTGTGATGAGAATTGGATTCTGCTCCCACTTTAATTAACCTATAACTATGAAGGTAAGTTAAGTGGATGAATCAATTTGATTCCTCAGGTCCTAGTCAATTCCTAAGAAAAGACTAGAATTATTGGAATTCAAATCAATCAGCAAATTCCAATGTTCAAAAAGCAGCTGAGTTTGATAACACAAGTGTTACCAATTACTTAACCAAGGCCAAAAGGAGAAAATAAATCTACTCGAATAAAAATTCCTTCAGATGGGAAGTAGCAGTAACATAAATAAAAGAAAGAAATCTTAAATCTGAAATACCTCAAATTGCATTTAAACATAAATTCAAGTCCTAACATGGAAAGGTTCATAAGCCATATTGAAAAGATAAATAACAATTAAAGTAATGAAGTAAATAAAACTAGAAAGTAAATTAAAGGAACATTGAACCTATGATTGAAGAGAAATAATCCTAAACTTGAGAGAAATCCTAATCCTAATCTTAATCCTAAGAGAGAGGAGAGAACCTCTCTTTGTAAAAACTACATCTAAAACCTAAAATTATGTATTACAAAGTTGTTCTCTGTCTCTCCTTTGATTCCTCCATTCTCTGGCTTATATTCTGTGTTTCTGGTTTGGATTTGGGCCAAAAAAAGAGTCCAGAAATCGCTGGGGGTATTTTCTGCAGATTCCTGTATGTGACGTCTGTCACGCATCCGCGTGGGTCACCCATTCGCGTCATCTGGGAGTTTTCCTTGTCATGCGTACGCGTCGGTCACGCGTACGCGTCAATTGTGTTCTGCTCAAGGCGCGCGTCCGCGACATCCACGCGTTCACTTCACTGCATTTTTGCCCTAGGCACGTGTTCGCGTCGTCCATGCATTTGCGTCGCTGCCTTTTCTTCAAAACTCCATTTTTGTGTTTTCCTTCCATTTTTGTATGTTTTCTTTTTGTCCCTTAAGCCATTCCTGCCCTATGAGATCTGAAAATACTTAACACACAAATCACGGCATCGAATGATAGTAAAGGGTAGTTAAAATTAATATTTTTAAAGCATAAGAAACATGTTTTTCACTTATATCATAAATTAAGGAAGGGAAAGTAAAACCATGCAATTTACATGAATAAGTGGGTGAAGAATTGATAGAAACACTCAATTTGAGCACAAAATACATCATAAAATATGGGTTTATCAACCTCCCCACACTTAAAAAATAGCATATCCTCATGCTAAATCCAAGTGAAAGGGTAAAGTTAGAATGGTGGAATCTCATGCAATGCAATCTATTCTAAATGCAAACTACCTACATGAATCATGCAATTTTAATTATCACCCACCTATATATATAGAGCTTACATGTGTTTAATCTAATTCATATTTTCAAGGAATTATATATGTATAGCCAAACCTAAATCATGTTAAAGCACTGTCACAATTGAGTTGGGTCAAAATATTTCATAAGCTTGCAAGACAATTAAATATTTAAACAGAGATATATGGTGATGAGCTATTGAACCCTCACTGGATTTTGTGTTTACTCTCTAGTCACTCAGTGTTTGGGGTTAATCACTCTATTCTTTTCTATTCTTGCTTTCTAAAACTTTGTTCATCATCTAACCAATCAACAAATATTAAATACAGACATACAAAGATCATGAGGTCTTTTAAAGGTTGTAATGGGGCCAATGTAAAGGTAGGGGTATATATATATAAGGCTAAGTGAGCTATAAGTTAAATCCTTAATTAGTCTAAGGTCTCACCTAACATATACTTTATATAATTTGAAATGCTTTACCTAGCTACCCAAATTTTTCTACTTTTTTATTATATACTCATGTACTAACTTTACTTTGAATCTCACCTTATGTGCATTGATTTCTTCACTAAACTTACTGTTGGGGGTAATTTTGTCCCCTTATTTATCTATTTATATTATAAAAAGGATTTTTTTAACATATATCAGTGCATATGGTGTTTTGGTTTAATTTGATTTTACATGAGCATGCTCCCAAAATCCTTATTATCTTATTGAATTAATCCTCTCTTATCAACCCATGTTCCCGTGTTTTCCCACACTTAGTGGATACGCAATCTCTATCTTAAGCTAACCAAGGATTCAATTTGGGATTTTTAATTTGTTTTTCTGCTTAAGGCTAGTAGTGTGGTTATAGAACAAGAGGGGATTAAAGGCTCAAGGGGGCTAACAAGGGTGATGTAAAAGGTAAGCTTATTTGGGATAAGTGAGGAAAAATTTAAATAATGGCCTCAATCATCTCTTGGTATGTATCTATATTCTATACTGGACATATAGATTAAAACAAAGTAATGATTACCAGACTAAAAAAGAAGGGCGAACACACAAGAATGAAATAATTATGGTTAAATAATGTAACCATACAAATAAGCTCAAAAACTCACAGGCTGTGTGTTCTCTGGCTTAAAAACCATATATCAGTTATGTATGTCATGCAAGTAGAAATCAAGAGTTCCCATTATTCTCAATGTGAATCTTAGGGTGGCCCTTAAAATCTTAGTGTTCTTCTTTGAAAAATGTTGTGTAAGTTAACCAATCATTTATTGCTATATATATACAGTGTGTGGATTGTTGTGATTCTATTATACTAAAATTTTTAGTTTACTCTTTTTATTTTCAATTAATCTATGTTATCGTATGCTGAAAGGGTAAACTAAACTAATTAATCCATATATATTCTATATCACAACTTAATAACGAAAATTGCAACTAGACTAAGCTAAATATCTAAGATAAATATATAAACTAAAGTGTAAAATACAGAAATACTGTAAAAATACAGAAAAATGTGCAAGTACTGAAAGATAAGATAAGATAAAAATAAAAATAAAAATAAAAATAAAGATAAAAATACAGAAAAATAAGCAAAATAGGATTAAAAAAAAAGAGTGTCTGAAGAGTGGTTCACCAAAATAAAGTATGCCAGAGATGGCGACCTCCCCACACTTAAATAATAGCATCGTCCTCGATGCTTACTCAGGCTGGGTGTGAGAAGTGTCATCTCTGGAAGGATGGGCTGCCGGTGACTCTGTGGTAGGCTGAGGATCTGCAGTCGCGGTAAGTGTAGGAGGAGCTGCCTGCTGAAGCAGAGGCTCTGTCTGTAGAGGAATCTCCGGATCTGCGGCCTGGATCTGGTGGGGCTCCTCATGGTGTGGTGCACCCTGCTCAGGTCCTCCTTGCTCTGCCTGGGCATGTGCCTCCTCTTTATGATCATCCACCTTCACATCAGATGGCTCAGAAGCGGTGTCAGGCTCGGATGGGATGTCGCTGCCGGATCGGATCATCAACTTAAGGTGCTCATAGCGTCGCTTGTGGCGACACTCCATACGATCCAGGCGTGCGAAGAAGCGGTGCACCAGATGATAAATGGGCTCTGGAGCAGGTGGAGGTTGGGGGCGGAGGGTGGGAGAAGAGAAGTTGCAGAGGGGGCTAGGGGGGTTTCGCGTGAATGGGCAGGGTTTCGCGTGAATGGGGGTTAGTATTTTTGAATCCACGCAAACACGTGGAGCACGCGATCACGTGATTTGGGCAAAAAAGGTGTTGACGCGATCGTGTGAATTGGGTAAAAGGTAAGGGACGCATACACGTGAAGCACGCGAACGCGTTGATGAAAATTGTGCTAAACGCACAATTCCAGCATCGTTTTGGCATAACTCTCTGTTTCCAATGGGGTCCATAAAATCCATGCGACGCGGACGCGTCGCTCACGCTTTCTTGTGGGATGTGCGTAGTGCAGTGACGCGTTCGCGTCAAGGACGTGAACGCGTGGGCTAGTTTGTGCTAAAGGCACATCAGTCGCACGATTCCAGCCCAACTTTCTGGGCATTGGATCTTTATGCCGATTTCCAGTCGACGCCCACGCGTGGCCTGTGCGCTCGCGTGTGGTGATTTTTTTTTTATGAAATTATGCAGTATGCAAAATGCAATGCTGATGTAGATGCTATAAATAATTCCAGGTTCAATGAAAGTAAAATAAAATAAAAGCAAACAAAACGAAATTAAGTTGAAAAAAGAACGATCATACCATGGTGGGTTGTCTCCCACCTAGCACTTTTAGTTAAAGTCCTTAAGTTGGACATTTGGGGAGTCTTTTGTTATGGTGGCTTATGCTTGAATTCATCCAAAAATCTCCACCACTATTTGGAATGCCAACAGCCTCCGGGGTCCCAAACTAGGCATGTAAAGCCTTTGAGTAAATTCAAACAGGTTCTCAGGTTCCCGGGGTGTTAGATGTCAGAACAAATTCCAGGATCCCAAACCTTGCTTTTATATCCGCCTTTATCTTTATTTATATTTTTCCAGCTGGGCGGTTTAGAAGTTGCATTCTTACTAAGATGGCCAATCATTCTCCGAGACCCATTCAATCAAACTCGAAACCAATCCTTACACTTCAGATTGAAGCGTGGAACCTTATTGAATCTTGCATACGAGCCTTGAGCACAAACCATTTTCTTTTTACTCTTAAAGCCACAAAGAGCTCTAAGCTGACCATCTGTTTCAAGTAAACCATATTCAAGTGGAAAAGTAAAGATAAAAGCTAAGGATTTTACCCACTTGAAGTTTGTATTGGGCGGTAATGGCCTTGAAATTGGTGTTTCCAGTGGTTTTGCAAGCTCTACTCCCTTGTATTCTTCTGTGAATTCTTCCACTTCTTTGCAATTTTCTTCAGCTATAACCATGTCTTGATCGAAGTCTTCGATATCTTCCTCATCACTCAAATCATAAGTTGGAGGTTGCGAAAAGTCTACCTCCGCATCATCTTCGTATTCACTTGGGGAAGATTCTTCCATCTCAAAGAATTCACTTGCGGATGCAAGTTCATTACTAGGAGAACTTGACTCGTGATCTTCATTATCAAGGAAACTTGCTTGTTGAGTTATTCCGTCCAGTTCTTCATAAGATTCCTGCTTTGGAGGTTGTGCACTATCCTCCTTAGCATCAATTGTAAATTTCTTGATGAAATCCTCCACAATTCTGGATTCCCATGGAGGTTCAGCGTCTTCTAAGTCTTCAACCAATTCTTCTTCTTCGATAATTTCAGCTTCCTCCACTTGTTCCAGTACAAAGTCATGCTCCATACTATCCAGTGGGGTTTTTAGTATCTCCTTCATGCTGCGTTCTTCATTAGTTTGTCCACATGAAGCCATGGGGATTCCTTGAGTGTCCGAACGTCGGGAAGGTAGTCTATTTATCGCTTGATTTAATTGGTGAAGTGTGGCATGAAATTTTTCAAATGTTTCCTTGAGTTGCTCCCTTGATTCTTGGAGTGATGGATATGGACATGGTGCATAGGGAAGTGGTGGTTCTGGGAGTAATTAGGTTGGAATTGGGGTGGATACGGGTTAGGGTTATATGGAGGTGAATGGTGGTAATTGGCTTGTGAGTGTTGTGGTTCAAAGCTGTGTTGAGGAGGTGGTTCATAGGCGTAAGATGGGGCTTGTCGGTAATTACAAGGGGGTCCACCATAACCATTGTTCTGACATGCATTATTGAATGGTCGTCATCCATGATAGTTTGGAAGGTGTTGTTGCCTAAAAGGTTGATCAGATCCTCGTGGCTCCGTCCATCTCTGATTGTTTTGACCTTGATGCATGTTCCTGTTATAGCTTCCATTCCTTTCAACATTATTAGTACCAAACTCAAAGTGATAGGGGTGAGAATTCATAGTAAATAATAAAAATTAAAAGTGAAAATAAAAATAAAAAGAAATAAACAAGCAAAAGAAAATATTTACAATAACCAATAATAAGGCACACAATTGCAACTCCCCGGCAACGGGGCCATTTTGAAGAACGAAACTCTCGCGCTATCTAGAATTTTCACAAATAAATTCCCGTTTTAAGTATAGCTTCTAGACCGACAAGAATTCCTTTCTTACAAAAGTTTAGTTGTCAAAAGTAACAAAACCCAATAAAATTTATAACCGAAGTATTTAAACCTCGGGTCGTCTCTCAAGGAGTTGCAGGGCAGTGTGATTTATTATTGGTTATGAAAAAAAGTATATTTTTGGGTTTTTTTAATGTATAAGATAAAAAGCAAGAATAGTAAATGGCAAGAAAGTAAACTGTAGGAATTAATTTAAATAAATAATAAAACTCTTGGCAAGGTATGAGAAATTGAGGTCCTATCCTAGTTATCCTTATCAGGTGTGATGAGAATTGGATTCTGCTCCCACTTTAATTAACCTCTAACTATGAAGGTAAGTTAAGTGGATGAATCAATTTGATTCCTCAGGTCCTAGTCAATTCCTAAGAAAAGACTAGAATTATTGGAATTCAAATCAATCAGCAAATTCCAATGTTCAAACAACAGCTGAGTTTGATAACACAAGTGTTACCAATTACTTAACCAAGGCCAAAAGGAGAAAATAAATCTACTCGAATAAAAATTCCTTCAGATGGGAAGCAGCAGTAACATAAATGAAAGAAATAAATCTTAAATCTGAAATACCTCAAATTGCATTTAAACATAAATTCAAGTTCTAACATGGAAAGGTTCATAAGCCATATTGAAAAGATAAATAACAATTAAAGTAATGAAGTAAATAAAACTAGAAAGTAAATTAAAGGAACATTGAACCTGTGATTGAAGAGAAATAATCCTAAACTTGAGAGAAATCCTAATCCTAATCCTAATCCTAAGAGAGAGGAGAGAACCTCTCTCTCTAAAAACTACATCTAAAACCTAAAATTATGTATTACTAAGTTGTTCTCCGTCTCTCCTTTGATTCCTCATTCTCTGGCTTATATTCTATGTTTCTGGTTTGGATTTGGGCCGAAAAAAGGGTCCAGAAATCGCTGGGGGCATTTTCTGCAGATTCCTGTACGTGGCGTCTGTCACGCGTCCACGTGGGTCACGCGTTCGCGTCATCTGGGAGTTTTCCTTGTCACGCGTACGCGTCGGTCACGCGTACGTGTCAATTGCGTTCTGCTCAAGGCACGCATCCGCATCGTCGCTGCATTTTCGCGCTAGGTACGCGTTCGCGTCGTCCATGCATTCACGTCGCTTCCTTTTCTTCAAAACTCTATTTTTGTATTTTCTTTCCATTTTTGTATGTTTCCTTTTTGTCCCTTAAGCCTTTCCTGCCCTGTGAGATCTGAAAATACTTAACACACAAATCACGATATCGAATGATAGTAAAGGGTAATTAAAATTAATATTTTTAAAGCATAGGAAACATGTTTTTCACTTATATCATAAAATAAGGAAGGAAAAGTAAAACCATAAAATTTACATGAATAAGTGGGTGAAGAATTGATAGAAACACTCAATTTGAGCACAAAATACATCATAAAATATGGGTTTATTAATGCATCAACAGATCCAGCAGCAAATGGAGATGATGGCTAAGAGGATTGATGGTCTTCAAATTGCAGCAGTGAACACTATAAATGAACCACCAGCTGGATGGGGGCAGAATGAAGAAAGCTATGAAGAGCAGCAGCCAGAACAAGTTAACTATATGCACAATCAAGGTGCTAGTCAGAATAAATTTCATGGTGACACTTACAACCCCTTCTTGGAGGAACCACCCCAATCTAAGGTGGGGAGATAACCAGAACCAGAATTCATGGCAAAGGAATTCCAACTCAAGCAACCCTCGCACAAACCACCAGAATCATCAACAAGCTAACCAAAATCCATACAGAAAATCACAAAATAATTACCCCACTTCTAACTTCTATCCACCCCACAACCCATCAACTAACCAAAATAATTTCCACCAACCATCTTCATCCCACACTCAACCACAACCACCCCAAGAATCCCAAAAAATCTCCAATTTGGAGATATTGATGGAGAAGATGATGAAGCCTCAAGAGCTAGCTAATAAAAACCATGAAGCTTCACTGAGAAATCTGGAAAGACAAATAGGCCATTTGTCCAAACAGCCAGAAAGACCAACCAACACTTTCCCAAGTGATACCATTCCAAATCCCAAAGAAGAATGCAAAGCAATCCAACTCAGCAGTGGAAGAACATTGGAAGATGACAAGGTTGGCAGTAAGAAGGAAGTGGCAATTGAAGAGAAGGACCAGGAAGAGCTCAAGAAGAAGGATGAAGAACCACAAGCTTCAAAGAAGGGAAAGCAAGTTATGGAAGATCATCCACAAGGACAGAGGAAGGAAGTGAAGCCTTACATTTCTCCTCTGCCATACCCTCAAAGATTGCAAAAGGAGCTCAAGGATCAACAATTTTCCAAGTTTTTAGAAGTTTTTAAGAAGATGGAAATCAACATCCCACTTGCTGAAGCATTGGAGCAGATGCCTTTATATGCTAAGTTCCTCAAAGAGCTCATCAATAAGAAGAGAAGCTGGAATGAGAAGGATACAGTGGTCTTGACACAAGAATGTAGTGTAGTGATCCAGAAAGGCCTCTCACCAAAACTCAAAGATCCTAGGAGTTTCATCATATCATGCACCATAGGCAATATGACCTTAGAAAAATCTCTCTGTGACTTAGGTGCCAGCATCAATCTGATGCCTCTTTCACTAATGAAGAAGCTTGCAATAGATAAAGTCAAACCCATCAGAATGTCACTTCAAATAGATGATAAATTACTCAAGATACCTAATGGAGTTGTGGAAAATTTGTTGGTGAAAGTAGGAGAATTCATATTCCCTACTGATTTTGTCATTTTAGACATGGAAGAAGAGGGACACAACTCGATTATCTTGGGGAGACCTTTCTTAGCCATAGCAAGAGCCATAATCGATGTGGAGAAAGGTGAGATGACTCTCAGGGTGCATGATGAAAAAATAATCATCAATGTCTTTAAGGCCATGAAATATCCCTCTGAGAAGGAAAAACATATGAGGGTGGAAATGATAGAAAAATTTGAGGAGGAGCTACTTGAAGCCAATGATCTGGAAGAACAAGAAGAGAAAACAAAAGTAGAACAAGACTTCATGGAAGAAGGAGTAGCAGAAATCTCCTTTGAAGGCAAGACAGAAGAGGTGTCAAAACAAGAATTAAAGCCTCTCCCCCCTCATCTCAAGTATGCATTTGTTGGAGGAGAAGAGACTCTGCCAGTAATCATCAATTCCTCCTTAAACATGGAAGAAGAAACGAAGCTGATTGAAGTATTGAAAGCTCACAAGACAGCTTTGGGATGGACAATTGATGATATCAAAGGCATAAGTCCTACCATCTGCATGCACAAGATTTTTCTAGAGGAGGACTCAATGCCTGTTGTGCAACCTCAAAGAAGACTTAACCCAACAATGAAGGAAGTGGTTCAAAAGGAGGTGATGAAGCTGTGGAATGCTGGAATCATATACCCAATCTCTGATAGTCTTTGGGTGAGTCCGGTCCAAGTTGTGCCAAAGAAGGGAGGAATAACTGTAATTTCCAATGAGAAGAATGAGTTAATCCCTACAAGGACAGTGACTGGGTAGAGGATGAGCATAGATTATAGAAGACTGAATGAGGCTACAAGGAAAGATCACTTTCCTCTCCCTTTCATTGATCAGATGCTGGAAAGATTGGCTGGCCATGCTTATTATTGCTTCCTGGATGGGTACTCTGGGTATAATCAAATAGTAGTAGATACCAAGGATCAAGGGAAAACCTCATTCACCTGTCCATTTGAAGTCTTTGCTTACAGGAGAATGCCGTTTGGCTCTGCAATGCTCCAGCAACCTTCCAAAGGTGTATGGTTGAAAAATTCTTAGAGGTCTTTATGGATGATTTCTCTGTTTTTGGTAACTCTTTTGAAACTTGTCTGCAACATCTAACTTTTGTATTGAAAAGATGCCAAGAAACAAATTTAGTTTTGAATTGGGAAAAATGCCATTTCATGGTGCCAGAGGGTATTGTTCTTGGGCATAAGGTTTCAAGCAAGGGTATAGAAGTTGATAGAGCTAAAATAGAACTCATTGAAAAGCTCCCTGTACCTGTCAATGTAAAAGCAGTAAGAAGTTTTCTTGGGCATGCTGGGTTCTATAGAAGGTTCATCAAGGATTTTTCAAAAATAGCTAAACCATTGAGCAATTTGCTAGTGGTTGACAATCCTTTCATCTTTGATGACACTTGCAAGCATGCCTTTGAAACTTTAAAAATAAAACTCACTACAGCACCAATCATCACACCCCCAGATTGGGAATTACCTTTTGAACTTATGTGTGATGCAAGTGATGTTGCAATTGGTGCTGTATTGGGGCAAAAGAAAGACAAGTTGCATCATGTCATATACTATGCCAGTAAGGTGTTAAATGAGGCACAAAAGAATTATACCACCATAGAGAAAGAGCTCCTGGGTATTGTATATGCATTTGACAAGTTTAGACAATACTTGATTAGTTCAAAAGTGATAGTATATACTGATCATGCTGCTTTCAAGTATCTTATGTCTAAACAGGATGCAAAGCGAAGACTTATCAGGTGGGTGTTGCTGCTACAAGAATTTGACATTAAAGTGAGAGATAGGAAAGAAAGCAAGAATCAAGTGGCAGATCATTTGTCAAGATTACCACAAGAGGCCAACCAGGATACACCGCAACCAGTGAATGAAAAGTTTCCAGATGAACATCTTCTCCAAGTCCAGCAAGCATCTTGGTTTGCTGAGATTGCAAACTACAAGGTGGGAAGAAAAATTCCACAAGAGTTTACCAAGCAACAAGTGAAGATGCTTCATAATGAGGCCAAGAAATTTTTATGGGATGAGCCTTTCTTATTCAAGAGGTGTCCAGATGGGATGATTAGAAGAAGTATCCCTGAAAGTGAAATGAGAAATATACTGTGGCACTGTCATGAATCAGCCTATGGTGGACATTTTGGGTTAGAAAGAACAGCAGCCAAAGTACTTCAAAGTAGATTTTATTGGCCAACCATATTCAAAGATGCCAGAGAGTTTGTGAACCAATGCAATGAATGACAAAGAGCTGGAGGGTTAACCAAAAGGAATGAAATGCCTCAAAATTTCATTTTGGAGGTAGAGCTGTTTGATCTTTGGGGTATGGATTTCATGGGACCCTTTCCTCAATCCTATTCCTTCACTACATCCTGGTGGCAGTAGAATATGTCTCCAAATGGGTGGAGGCTATAGCCACAACCACATGTGATGCACTAATTGTCCTCCAATTTCTTAAGAAGCACATCTTTACCAGATATGGGGTGCCCAAAGGCCTTGTTAGTGATGGTGGCAGCCACTTTTGCAACAAACAA
The DNA here is from genome assembly GCF_003086295.3 of Arachis hypogaea. Lineage (NCBI taxonomy): Eukaryota > Viridiplantae > Streptophyta > Magnoliopsida > Fabales > Fabaceae > Arachis > Arachis hypogaea. The sequence continues at coordinate 61,394,154 of NC_092054.1, read as the reverse complement.
ATGGAGAAATTGCTCCACAAATATGGGATAATTCACAAAGTGGCCACACCATACCACCCTCAAATTAATGGGCAGGCTGAATTGGCAAATAGGGTGCTAAAAAGAATCTTGGAGAAGACAGTTGGGATCACAAGGAAAGACTGGGCCAGAAAGTTGGATGATGCTCTATTGGCATATAGAACCGCATTCAAAACACCAATTGGAAAGTCACCCTTTCAGCTAGTCTATGGAAAATCATGTCACCTTCCTGTGGAGCTAGAACATAAAGCTTACTGGGCCACTAAGCTCTTCAATCTTAACCCTCAAACAACAGGAGAGAAAAGGCTATTGCAACTCAATGAGCTAGATGAATTCAGATTGGAAGCTTATGAGAATGCAAAGATATACAAGGAGAGAGCTAAACAGTGGCATGACAAGAAAATCTTGAAAAGAGAGTTCAAACCAGGACAACAAGTGCTCCTATATAATTCCAGGCTCAAGGTTTTTCCTGGCAAACTCAAGTCCAAATGGACTGGCCCTTATCTGATCACTAAGGTTTTCCCACATGGAAGCCTTGAACTTCTGAATGAAGCTACAAAGGATATAATCACAGCAAATGGCCAAAGAGCTAAGCATTATCTGGGAGGATCTTGGAACAAAGAAGAGAGTGTTCAGGAGTTGGGATGAACAAAGAAGGAAGACATAAAGCTAATGACGATAAACAAGCGCTTGTTGGGAGGCAACCCAACCAGAGGTATTTTTCTTTTCCTAACTATTTCAATAAAAGGGTAAAGTAGATTTATCTGTATTGCAAGGAGCTAAGTTTGGTGTTGCACACCAAAACAATTTAAGGGTGAATGAAGGATGCTAAGTTTGGTGTTCCACCAAAAATTTCATTCAAAAACACATTTCAACCCTTTGCATAAATGGTTACTAGCTCCAAAAAATTAGGAAAACTACTCATGTTCACACAAGGGACTAAGTTTGGTGTTCACACACCAAAGTAAGTTCAAAAGCCCACAAACATTCATGCATACTAACCATTTTTCAAGTGCTTTGGGAACAAGCAACTTCCACTACCAAGTGCAGAAAACTATTCAAATTTTTGGAAGGGCTATACATCATCAGCAAGAAAAGAACAAAAGCCAATAAGGAGGATGGACTAAGCAAGAAGATACCAAAAGGTTGTATTGTTACTCAACTGTTTATATCTGCTGCGCTTTAGTTGGAAGTTTAATTGTTCTCCTTTCTGATAAGTTTACCCCTATCTGCACTCTGCTAGTTTATTGTCCTGTATTATTCAATTAAGTGATCTAGCCAGAATGTCTGCATCACTCATCCTGCTTGAATGATGTATCTTGTTCCCCTTTGCATTAATAAGAGAAGATGGTTTAAACAGAAAGTAATTGTCCAATGTGGTAGGAATAAAAATAAAGTTTAGTGGTGGTTGGTAATTGCTTGATTAGTTGGTGAGCTTAATAATAAAAGCTGCAAGATAGAATACCTCTTTCCAGTATAGACTTAGTTGTTGTTGTAAAGTCTTCAATTAATAATTATCCCTGGAAAAAGAAGAAGTAAGGAGGAAGGAGAGAAAAGCCAAGAATTGGCAACAAAAATGAAAGAAAGAAATAATAAGGCTAGACACCAATAGCTTGGACCTTAGGACATATGCCTGTGGTGCGTTTTGTACTAGGATCTGCTTGGACAATTAGGTTCTAAGGAGTCTTTTTAAAACTTGGTAACTTGGATTAACTAATTCGGGATTACCAACCGAAAGTCCATTATCAAGAGCAACCTAATTACAAGGCATTTAGTAACCCAAAGAGGTGCTGGGCATCAATGTCTTAGGATGAATTATGAGCCAAGTGTCTGTAGTGAAAAGGCATTGAGAAAAATTAAGCCAAAAAGTAGCCTGCAACACTTGACACTGAGCTACAATGAAGAAATATGCTCTGAAATAGAAGAAAGAAAGAAAAAGTTAACAAGGATCAATCAAGAACAAGGCATTACAGCAGCAACTCTAGTTAATACTCAAGGAGACATTTCACAGTTTGAAGTTGATAATAATTGAGTTGCAATCTGTCTACATAAAACCCCATGAACCAAATTCAATTACCTGCTAAATAAGGATATATATGCTTTTCTGTTTTCTTTCAATTCTTCTCATGTTTTAGTGCTTGCTTGGGGACAAGCAAGATTTAAGTTTGGTGTTGTGATAACAAGTCATCTTATGCTAGTTTCACAAGCATTTTTCATTTGTTTCATTAGGTTTTATGCACTTTCTTGCACAATAAGTAAGTGGTTGGAGTGGAATTTCATGATTATTTTGATTCAATCAAACATCAGTTATTTTATATAAAATCATGAGATTTATGCAGGAATTAAGTGATTATTATAAATGATGCAAATTCTTATGATTTTGGTGAGACTTTGGTTTCCTTTTTGATTGAATTTAGGTGAGAAAATGAAGAGAAAGAGAGGCACTACATAATAACGTTGCGTTCAAAGAAAGAATGCCACGCTCAGTAGCGATGCGCAAGCATACAGGATGCCTACGCGTCAGGGATAATCCTCGAAGATCCATGCATACGCGTGCATGACGCGTAGGCGTGGAAGTGATTGGCGCTCGTTTTCAAAGGGAGCTCTACGTTCATTAAGTCAGTGTTTTTGGGCACTTTTGAATTTGGCATTGGAAGTTTGGCAATCGACGTGCACGCGTGTATGACACGCACGCGTCAATGGAACATCTTGGATGAAGCACGCACACGCATGCTTGGCGCGAAAGCCAGTAATCAACATTTGCCATCCATACGCATGCGCAGAGGACGCGCGCGCGTGGGCAGCATTCATTGGGCAAACGTAGCGCTCATTAAGAGAACGCTATCAAGGACGCGTACGCATGAATATAGTGCGCAAGCATAATGGAAGCTGAAGATGGCAATGACGCTTACGTGTATGTGACGCGTACGCGTCGATGAGCAAAACGGCGAAAGGACGCGCAGGCGTAGTAGACGCGTACGCGTGGGTGAATGAACGCTGCGCTCACTTTGAGAATGCAACGTTCACCTGGAAACAGCAACCAAGTACCATCCTGACCCACTTCATACAAGGCCAAAAAGCCCACTCCAAGCACTGGATAACAGAATTGGAAAGTGTATAAATAGAGAAGAATTTGATTTCATGGAGGCTCTCTCTTTTAGTTCTATTTTTAAAATTTTAGAAATTGAGATCAGATCTGAGTCTTCTTCTATTTTGTTTTCTTTCTTCTGCAACTTTTATTTTCTGTTTTGGTTTTGGAACTGGGATTGATAAATTCTTCTGAATTTCTTCATCCTAGAGTCATCTTTTACTTTTCCTTTTTATAGTTATAAGAATTGGAGATCTGATCTTAGTTTTCTATCTGTTTTTTTCTTTCTTCTGTAATTTCTTCTTTTCTGTTTTGATAAGAGAGCAATTTAGACCTTAGTTTCCTTTCTATTTTGATGCTTCTACAATTTTCCAATTTCGTTTTGGTACTAAAATTCTAATTGATCAATTTTTCTGAATTTCTTCATCTTAGAGTTTTCTTATTTACTGCAACTTATATTTTCTAGTTATGTTTTGATTCCCAACACCTAAATTCCTTTATTCTTCATGCAATTTAATTTTCCTTGCAATTTATATTCAGCAATTTAAATTACTTGCACTTTAAGTTTCAGTTATTTACCTTTATTGCAATTTAAGTTTCAGCTCTTTTAATTTATTGCACTTTAAGTTTCAGCCATTTAAGCTCTTGCAATTTATTTTTCTATAAATTTTTATTCTGCACTTTAGTTTCCTTACAATTTCACTTCTGTTAATCAAATTTCACACAAATCATGAAATATTCGCTTAACTAAATTCATCACCATACTAAAGTTGCTCAATCCATCAATCCCTGTGGGATCGACCTCACTTCTGTGAGTTTTACTACTTGATGCGACCCAGTACACTTGCCGTTGAGTTTGTGTGGAATCGTTTTTCCCTCATCACCTTGCAATTGGTAGTTGGTAGATTTTATTATTCTTGCACATTTACTATGAATTCCTTTTATACCCACCAAGTGTTTGACAAAATGCTTGGTTGGACTTTAGAGTAGATTTTGACCATTCTTGGCTTGGAAAGAGTAATTAGGTAATCTTGAGTCATGAATACCCAACTCATGTTAGTGATCTAGAGTTAGTTAATATGATTTCCATTGACTCTAATCTCTTGCTAATTCGATTAGTGGGTTGATTAGGACTTATGGATTGAGATTAGCTAGTCTTATTAGACTTTCTTCGAGTGTGAAGATAATATGATACCTTCTTCCATCATCGGGGATGACGTAATAAGATAAATTCTTGTTTATTATTGTGATATGATTAACTAGTCTTGTTTGACATTCTCCCTATGTGAAGATAACATGATACATTCTTCTATTTGTTGGAGTTGACTAAATAAGATGAATTAATCATTGTATGACTAGGATAGAAAGCCTATATTCTCAATCCTTGCCATGAATGTCTCTCTCTTTATTACTTGGTTTCTTTAGTCACTTGCATGATTTACTCTTCTTGTCATTTAAATTCTTGCCCTTTTATCAATCAAACCCCTTGCATCTTCAGCCAATAATTGACCACTTCATTGCAATTCCTTGTGAGATGACCCGAGGTTTAAATACTTCGGTTAATTTTCATTTGGGGGTTTCTACTTGTGACAAAACCAATATTTTTGCATGTGAGGATTCTTTGTTGGTTTAGAACTATACTTGCAACGAGATTTCATTTGTGAAATTCTAAACCGTACAAGAAACCGAGCATCAACCAAGTAATAACTAGTGCACAAAACTGGCTCTGTTGAATTCGTACAGATAGACTGGCAAGTATACCGGGTTGTCTAAGTAATACCTGAGGTAAGTCAGGGTCGATCCCACGAGAATTGTTGGTTTGAGCAAGCAGTGGACACCTTGCAGATCTTAGTTAGGCAGATAGAAAATATAGTATGTCACAGAAAAATGCATAAAACGAATAATTAAATAAAACATTACTAATGAGAGGAGAATTCGATGATGATAGAATGGTTGAGGCTTCGGAGATGCTTTGTCTTTTTGGATTAACTTGTCTTACTGTCTTCTTCAATAACCTTTTGATTTCTTCAATGGCAGCTGTAAGTGATTAACTCATGTCCTTTCATCAAGTTAACCTCCTCTACTACAGCAATCCACCACGTTGAAATGACTCATGTCCTCTTATCAAGCCACCTCTAGGTTTCTCACTGTAGCAGAAGATGAAGCTCTAAGCATTTCACTCCCCTTCACAATCCTACTCAAGGTGCCACAGACAAGGCAGATCTTCCGGATCAGAAAGTGCCGCTTCTCTGACTCTAGCCTTAATGCCATAGAAACTTCACACACCCATAGTCAATGGGATTATATGTCACATATCCAAAGTTACTCAGATGCTCTATACGAATCCGCAATGCAATCTCTAGCTTTAGTTCAACACTATCCGAGTCAGGAATCGCACGGAACCCATGTAGAACAAGGGTGATTGTCATGGGTTAGCCTCAATTCATAAGATGAAGAATGAGGTTGCATAAGAGAATAGAATTAGACATATTGAATGAAAACAGTAATATTATTGATCCATGAAACTCAACAGAGCCGCTAACCTTAACCTTAGGAGGTTAGTGACTCATACTGTACAAAAGTAATGAAAATATTTGAATGGGGAGGGACAAGATCCTAAACATGGGTGATCTTCTCCTATATATACTAATCTAATGACTAAGGATTATAGAAAATAGGAAAAACTAGGTTGATAGTGCAAAAATTATGCACGAAAATCTGTATCACTACAAATTTCTCTCGGCAAGTATACCGAATTGTCGTTAACAACGGCCAAAAGCATGGATTAGGAATTTGATTATCAAAATGAAATTGACGTTGTAAGTATAGTCTTAACCCAACAAATTGACCATCAATCAAATATTATCACAATAAAAACCAAATATAAACCGAGAGTATTTAGACTCTCGGGTCGTTCTTCCCTAGGAGTTGTATTGAAGTGTATAATTATTGGCTATGAGAGGAAAGCATGGGGAATTGGGAATGAAAGCAAGAGAGCAAGAGATGTAAATAGCAAGGAATTAAATGATCATGCAAGGAATGTAAATGGAGGCAAGTAAAGGCAATGAAAAATGGAAAATAAAAGCTAAAAAGGACTCTTGGCAAGAAGTGGCTAATCTAGGTTTCTTATCCTAGTTGTGGACCACAAACATGGAAATTGTGTGGAATCAATCCAAACTAGTCAATCCTTCTTGAGAATTAGTCAAAAGAATAATTGATCTCAATCCATAAGTCCTAGTCAACTCACTAATTACTTAGTGAAAGACTAGCGTCAATGGAAACCAAACCAATTAACTATTCTCACACAATGCAGAATGGACATCCACAACTCAATTCCACCCAAACATCGAATTTCTCAACCAAGAGTGTGAAAACTAAACATGCAAGAAATTAAACATCAAAGCAATAAAAGTCAAAGCAATTAACTTCAAATGCAAGAAACCTCTTGGCAAGTAATTGAGAGCTAAGGCTACCTATCCTAGCCATTGACCATAAACATATGATGATTATGAAGAGTTAATCCTACTTAGTCAACCTTACATCGAAGACAAGTCAAATAGGCATAGTTAATTTCAATCCCTAAGTCCTATGTCAATACTAAGGGTCACATAGAGTCAAAGGAGACCAAATCAACTAACTACTCTAATATATCAAACAAGAATGGACATCAATAACTCAAGGATCACCAAAGTCAACAATTCCAAGCCAAGAGTGAAGAAAAACTAAGTGAAAACTAAGCCAAGCATTTTATCAAACACTTGGTGTGCATGAAAATAAAATAATATTAAATTGCATTAAAAATAAAATCTAAAATACCAAAAGCAAGAAAATGACAATAACAACTAAAGAAAGCAATAAATGACATGGAAACATAAATTTGCATTAATTGGAATTAAAATAACAAAATTGTTCAAAACATGAAAATTACCATAAAAGAGAAAATAACAAAAGAGATGAAGAAGGTAAAGGCATGAAAAGCATAGAAACATAAATGAAACTACACTAAAACAAGAATTAAAGTGCTGAAATTAAAAGGAAACTAAGCTAAAAACCCTAATTCTAGAGAGAGGGGGGAGCTTCTCTCTCTAGAAACTAAGAGAAAACATCATAAAAGCTAAACCTAATTACCCCCCTCCATCCCTCTTAAATTTGGCTTGAAATAGCTTCAGAAATGAGTTGGATTGGGTTTTGGGGGCCCAGAAATTGCCCCCAGCAGTTTGCAATTAATGAGCTCACATGCCAGGACGTGTGTGTACGCACACTTGCTATTTTCTGACTTGTGCGTACGCACAAATTATGTGCGTACACATACTTAGACTTATGTCCACTATAGCAAATTGTATATTATTTTGAAGCCCCAGAAGTTAGCTTTCCAATGCCACTAGAACTGCCTCATTTAGACCTCTTTAGCTCAAGTTATGATCACTTTAGTACCGAGAAGTCAGGACTGGCAACTTTACAAATCCTTCATTTCTTGAATTCTCCCATTTTTCATGCTTTCCTTCCACTTCTTCAATCCATACTTGCCTTGTAAGCCTTAAATTACTCAAAAAACACATCAAGGCATCAAATGGAATTAAAGTGAATAAAATTTGGCAATTATAAAGCTTAAAAGCATGTTTTCACTTTCAAGCACAATTTAGGGAGAAATTATGAAACTATGTTATTTCAATGGATAAATTCATGAAAAGTTCATGAAATCCACCTAAATAGAGCAACTAAATACCATGAAAAGTGAATTCATCACATCCCCACACTTAAACAATAGCATGTCCCCATGCTATACCAAAGGAAGACAAGAAGGGGAATCAACAATTATTCAATATAACTAACTATATGCAATCTACTTATATGTTTGTAACTATACTATCTAACTATATATATTTAATTGGTCCAAATAAATCCATTTCCAAGAAAGCATCTGTATACAACCAAGGGCTAAGGCAATCATAACCAAATCCTATTCACAATTGAATTGAGTCATATAAAAGAATTTAAGCAAACTTGCAAGATAAGCAATGATCATAGGTGGAAATATGGAATTGAGTGATTGAACCCTCACCGGATATGTATATGCACTCTAATCATTCAAGTGTTTAGGGTCAATGATGACAAGTCATCTTATGCTAGTTCTACAAGCATTTTTCATTTGTTTCATTAGGTTTTATGCACTTTCTTGCACAATAAATAAGTGATTGAAGTGCAATTTCATGATCATTTTAAATCTATCAAACATCATTTATTTTACACAAAATCATAAGGTTTACGCCAGAATTAATTAATTTTATGAATGATGCAAAGACCTTGTGATTTTGGTGAGACTTTGATTGCTTGTTTGGTTGCTTGTAGGTGAAGAAATGAAGGGAAGGGAAGGCGTGCACCAAATGGTGCAGCGCTCAAACAAAGGAGCGTAACGCTCAATAAGGGAGCGCCAAGGAAGAAGGGCACGCTCCAAGTGAGGAAATTGGCACCAAGGGAGAGCGCTCACTAAAGGAGCACAGAGCTCACTAGGAGAGCGCTAGGAGGCAACATGCGCACCAAAAGGGCACGCTGAAGGAGTGAACGTAGCGCTCAATTAGTCAACGGAGCGCTCCACTGGAAGGAGCACCAAACACCCCTAACCCACTTCAAACAATTGCCACTCGGATCCACTTCTTCAAGGGCAAACCAAAAAGCCCACTCCAAGTGCTTAATGACTGAAAATAGAAAGTGTATAAATAGGAGCAAGTTTGATTTGAGAAAGGACTTTTGAGATCTTTTCATTTTACCTTTCTAAAATTTCAGAATTTGGGGAAGAGGGATCAGATCTAAGTTTGCTTTCTGTGTTCATTTTTCTTTTCTTCTGCAACTTCTATTTTCTGTTTTGGGTTTTGAACTCAGATTGAAGAACTCCACTGAAATTCTTCATCTGAGAATCATCTTTTACTTTTCCTTTTTATAGTTCTAAGAATTGGAAATTGGATCTCAATCTTCTTTTCTGTTTTCATTTTATTTCTTCTGCAATTTCTTCTTTACTTTTTGGTCAAGAGAGTAATTGAGATCTAGATTTGCTTGCTGTTCTTGTGACTCTCCTGCAATTGTCAAATTTCTCTTTTAGGATTTCATAATTGAGCTAAGCTTTCTTGCTGTTTTGATTCTTCTGCAATTTTTCATTTCTATTTTAGTTCTTCTGCAACTTCTCTTCATCTCATACTTCTTTAATCCACTGCACTTCAATTTTCTAGTTCAATTTGAATCCCAATACCCAAATCCCTTTATTCTTGATGCAATTTAAGTTTTCTGTCAATTTAGATTCAGCAATTTAAATTTCTTGCACTTTAAGTTTCAGTTATTTACCTTTCTTGCACTTTAAGTTTCAGCTTGTTTACTTTCTTGCACTTTAAGTTTCTACAATTTACTTCTTCTGCACTTTAAGATTTTCTCAATTTACCTTCTCCCTTTTATTTTCTTGCAATTTTACTTCTATTAATCAAGTTTCACTCAAATCATCAAATATTCGCTTAACTAAATTCATCACCATACTAAAATTGCTCAATCCATCAATCCCTGTGGGATCGACCTCACTCTTGTGAGTTATTACTACTTGATGCGACCCGGTACACTTGCCGGTGAGTTTGTGTGGAATTATTTTTCCCTCAACAAGTTTTTTGCGCCGTTGCCGGGGATTGATTTAGATTGACAATGATTAAGTAGGGTGATAATCTAGATTAATCAATTTTCTTTTATTTTTCCTTTTAAGCTATTAACTATTTGACACGTTGTGTCAACTAACCCTCTAACTACATTCTAGCATTAGAATGTCCAATTTCCATTTGGATTGTTTGTGATTGTGCAAGTCATGGAGGATGAGAAAGAAGTAACCAACAATGCTCAACCTGCAATGAGGGTGTTGGCTTCTTATACCATTCCTAATCCAAGGAACTGTGGGAACAGCATACTCACCCCCAATGTTCTTGCAAACAACTTTGAGTTGAAACCTCAAATTATTACCCTGGTGCAGAACAATTGTTCCTATGGAGGTGGTCCACTCGAAGATCCAAACCAATACTTATCTGTCTTCCTTAGGATTTGTGGAACAGTCAAAACAGATGGTGTACATCCGGATATCTACAAGCTACTGCTGTTTCTATTTTCCCTGAGAGACAAGGCTTCTCAATGGCTAGAGACATTCCCCACGGAGAGCATCAACAACTGGGAAGATCTTGTGAGCAAGTTCCTAGCCAAGTTCTATCCTCCCCAAAGGATCATCAGACTGAAGACAGAGGTACGAACATTCATTCAAATGGATAGAGAGTCACTGTATGATGCCTGGGAGAGATACAAAGCCTTAATCAGGAAGTGTCCCCCAGAAATATTTAGTGAATGGGATATACTCCAAGACTTCTATAAAGGATTAAAACTGAGAGCTCTAGAGGCCCTTGACTATTCAGCAGGAGGCTCAGTGCAACTCATGAAGACAGCTGAAGAAGCCCAACATCTCATAGACACTGTGACCAACAATCAATACTTTTTTGCTCATCAAAGGCAATGCCAACCAACTCTCAAGAGAGGTGTCTTGGAGCTTGAAGGTGTTGACACTATCTTGGCACAAAACAAACAGATGCACCAACAACTTCAGCAACAAATGGAGATGATGGCCAAAAAAATTGATGGACTGCAAATTACTGCACTAAATACACAAATCCAATCTCAAACTTCACATAGATAGAATCAATCTGAAGAAGGTTTTAGGACACTCAATTATGAGCAACAAAGCCCTGAGCAGGTGCAATACATGAATAACACCTCAAGTTCATTCTAACACAACTTTCATGGTGATGCACACAAGCCATCCTGGAGGACTCATTCTAATTTGAGGTGGGATGAGTATCAGAATCAAGGACAAAAGGACTTCAACTCTAACAGCCTCAGTAACACAAACAACCAAAGCCATTCATCCAATAATACTAACCAATTCAAAAACCCACAAAACATATATCACCAACCCCATAACAACTCACAAAACTACCAGAATAACTTTTTCACATCCACATTCTACCCACAAAATACCCCCGCAAATGGTTCAAACAACTTCCAGCAACAACCATCTTATTTCACACAACCACAACGAAATCCAGAATCTCAAAGAATCTCTAGTCTAGAGATAATGATGGAGAAACTCATGAAAAATCAAGAGATGGCAAGACAAAATTAGAAAGCTACAAGGAAAGATCAAGCCCTGGCATTCAAAAACCAAGAGGCTTCAATCAGAAATCTTGAAAGACACATGGGGCAAATGGCTAAGTAAATTTCAGAAGTAGGTGAGAAGAGAGAAAATGCCTTCCCTATTGCCACTGAAGATAACCCAAGAGACAAAGGAAAAGCTACAAAGTAGGAGAAGTGCAAAGCAATCATAGTGGGAATTGAGAAGACTGTGGAGAAGGAAGCCATCAATCAGGAAAAACACAACAAAGAAGTTCCACAAGAAGAGACAGAGGAGAGAAGTGAAGAGGATCGGAAGACAAAAAATGCACAAATCTCAAAGGGAGACAAGAACATCTTTGAACCATAGCTACAAGGGAAGAAGGAAGGGGTGAAGCCATATGTCCCCAAACTTCCATACCCTCAAAGGTTCAAGAAAGAAAACGAGCATATGCAATACTCAAAATTCCTGAACATATTCAAAATACTCAGCATCAATATTCCCTTCTTAGAAGCACTTGAACAGATGCCATTATATGCCAAATATATGAAAGAAGTGTTAACAAAGAAAAGATCCTTGAAGGAAGGACATATTATTGAGATGACAAGGGAGTGTAGTGCTATTCTCCAAAGAGATTTACCAGAGAAGAAGGACGATCCTGGAAGGTTTTACATACCTTGTACCATAGAAAACATAACTATTGGGAAATCATTATGTGACCTTAGTGCAAGCATAAACTTGATGCCTCTATCTCTTATGAGGAAACTTCAAATTTTTAAGCTAAAATCCACTCGAATAGCTCTCCAAATGGCTGACAAATCTATTAAGCAAGCACTGGGAGTTGGTAAAGGTGGGAAAATTCTTTCTCCCTGCTGACTTTATTATCTTAGACATGGAAGAGGACCCTAATACTCCCATCATCCTCGGAAGGCCTTTCCTAGCTACGGGCAAAGCATTGATAGATGTTGAAAAAGGGAAATTGTTGCTAAGAGTGCATGATGAGCACCTAGCATTCCATGTCTTCAAGACTTTACATGAGCCCACTCAAGAAGAAGAATACAAGAAGGATAAGGCCAGAGATCATAGCTTAAAGGAGACATTTAAGGAGACTACTCCAAGGATTCCAAACCCATGCTTAAAAGAAATAGAAATGGTGCAACAGATCAAAGAAATCAAGGAGAAACTAGATCCAAAACCCCCAGCTGAGATCTCCAACAAGAAGCCCCCAGATAAAAAACCACCAAGGCATGAATTATCTTCTGAGAAAGAAAAGAAGAAGAGGCCAAGAGGATGGAGAAACAAGAAGATCCCCACTGAAGGCTACTCACCAGGGATAAAGTGATGTTAAATACCCAACAAATCAAGGTGTCTCCATAATTGTCTGAGTATTATACTGTGAACCGGATTTTTTCACTTGAACACCTAGAGATCATCAAAGAGGAGACCGGAAGGAAGTTCACATTAAGAGGAGAAAAGCTAAGGCACTATGATTTTCAGCCTCCATGATCAAGGGACAAGATGTTAAGCTAATGACATTAAACGAGCGCTTGTTGGGAGGCAACCCAATGAGAGGTAGTTTTCTTTTCCTAAACTATTTCAATAAAAAGGTTAAGTAGACTTATCTGTATTGCAAGGAGCTAAGTTTGGTGTTGCACACCAAAATAATTTAAGGGTGAATGAAGGATGATAAGTTTGGTGTTCCACCAAAAATCTCATTTAAAAAGACATTTCAACCCTCAGCATAAATGGCTACTAGCTCCAAGCAATCAGGGAAACCACTAAACCATTGACTGTTTTCTAGTTTTTAGTTTTATTACTTTTAGCAAAAGCACAAGGTTTCATATAACTGATGCATCATAGACAGTAGCAAGGGACTAAGTTTGGTGTTCCCTCACCAAAGTAAGTTCAAGAACCTACAATAATTCATGCATGCTAACCATCTGCCTAAGTGCTTGAAAAAATAAGCAACTTCCAATAATTGTGTAGAAAAAGCACTCAGCCTCTTAAAAGAATCATCACCAAGGGAAATGCAAAAGTAAAAGATGATGATGACAAAAGGAAAGCTGCAAGACACTCCTGGGAGGTTGTATTGTCACAAAATTCACTCTGCTTTGAAATGTTCTGAATGAGAAGCTGTTGTTTACCTTGATGTTTAGTTCAAATAGTGCAAATTTTGATGACTATTAATTGCACTAGTTTAAATACTTGTCTTCATCTTCATCTGCATTAAATTCTGTCTTGTTTTCCTTTTGCATCAATAAGAGAAAATGTTTGAAATCGAAAGTGATTGTCCAATGTAGTAGGAATTAGAATAAAGTTTAGTGGTGGTAATTTCTTGATTAGATGATAACCTCAATAATAAAAGCTGCAGAATAGAATGTTCTTTGTAGTGTGAACTCATTTGCTGTTATAAAACCTTTTATTAATGAACATTACTAGAAAATGAAGAAAGGTAAGAAGGAAAAAGAAAAGAAAAGCCAAGAATTAGCAACAAAAATGAAAGAAACAAATAATAAGGCTAGACACCAATAGCTTGGACCTTAGGACATATGCCTGTGGTGCTTCTTGTACTAGGATCTGCTTGGACAATTAGGTTCTGAGGAGTCTTTTAAAACTTGGTAACTTAGATTAACTAATCCAGGATTACCAACTGAAAGTCCATTATCAAGAGCAACCTAGTTACAAAGCATTTAGTGACCCAAAGAGGTACTGTGAATCAATGTTCCTAAGAAGAATTGTGAGCCAAATGTCTGTAGTGAAGAGGTGTTGAGAAAAATTGAGTCAAAAGGCTACTGCAACACTTGACACTGAGCTATCATTGAGAAATAAGCTTTCTAAGCAAAAGAAAGAAGGAAAAATCTAACAGGGATCAATCAAAGAACAAGGGATTATAGTAGCAACTCTAGTGAATCCTCAAAGAGACATTTCATATCTGATACCTAAGAATAATTGAGCTGCATCTAGTCTGCATAAAATTCCATAGTCCAAATTCTATTACCTGCTAAATAAGGACATATATACTTCTCTATTTTGTTTCATTTCTTCTCATGTTTAGTGCTTGCTTGGGGACAAGTAAGGTTTAAGTTTGGTGTTGTGATGACAAGTCATCTTATGCTAGTTCTACAAGAATTTTTCACTTGTTTCATTAGGTTTTATGCACTTTCTTGCACAATAAGTAAATGATTGGAGTGGAATTTCATGATCATTTTGAATCAATCAAACATCATTTATTTTACACAAAATCATAAGGTTTATGCTAGAATTAATTAATTATATGAATGATGCAAAGACCTTGTGATTTTGGTGAGACTTTGATAACTTGTTTGGTTGCTTGTTGTGAAGAAATGAAGAAAAAAAGGAAGCAAACAGTAAAGCGTTACGTTCAAAAAGGAAGTGCCATGCTCAATAGCAAACAAGGCTAGCGTTCACTTCCAAAGTGAGTGCCACGCTCACTTAGTTACCTTTTTCGTGGAATTCAAGCTTTGGGGGAGGAAGCCTTGTGCCATTCGCACTAAGCAGCGCTCAAAATTAGAGTGTAGCGCTCACTAAGGCAGCGCTAATGAAGGGAAGGCACGCACCAAATGGTGCAGCGCTCAAACAAAGGAGCGTAACGCTCAATAAGAAAGTGCCAAGGAAGAAGGGCGCGCTCCAAGTGAGGAAATTGGCACCAAGGGAGAGCGCTCACTAAAGGAGCGCAGCGCTCACTAGGAGAGCGCTAGGAGGCAACATGCGCACCAAAAGGGCACGCTGAAGGAGTGAACGTAGCGCTCAATTAGTCAACGAAGCACTCCACTAAAAGGAGCACCAAACACCCCTAACCCACTTCAAACAATTGCCACTCGGATCCACTTCTTCAAGGCCAAACCAAAAAGGCCACTCCAAGTACTTAATGACTGAAAATAGAAAGTATATAAATAGGAGCAAGTTTGATTTGAGAAAGAACTTTTGAGATCTTTTCATTTTTCCTTTCTAGAATTTTAGAATTTGGGGAATTGGGATCAGATCTAAGTTTGCTTTCTGTGTTCATTTTTCTTTTCTTCTACAACTTCTATTTTCTATTTTGGGTTTTGAACTCAGATTGAAGAACTCCAATGAAATTCTTCATCTGAGAATCATCTTTTACTTTTCCTTTTTATAGTTCTAAGAATTGGAAATTGGATCTCAATCTTCTTTTCTGTTTTCATTTTATTTCTTCTGCAATTTCTTCTTTACTTTTTGGTCAAGAGAGTAATTAAGATCTAGATTTGCTTGCTGTTCTTGTTACTCTCCTGCAATTGTCAAATTTCTCTTTTAGGATTTCATAATTGAGCTAAGATTTCTTGCTGTTTTGATTCTTCTGCAATTTTTCATTTCTATTTTAGTTCTTCTGCAATTTCTCTTCATCTCATACATCTTTAATCCACTGCACTTCAATTTTCTAGTTCAATTTGAATCCCAATACCCAAATTCCTTTATTCTTGATGCAATTTAAGTTTCCTGTCAATTTAGATTCAGCAATTTAAATTTCTTGCACTTTAAGTTTCAGTTATTTACTTTTCTTGTACTTTAAGTTTTAGCTTGTTTACTTTCTTGCACTTTAAGTTTCTGCAATTTACTTCTTATGCACTTTAAGATTTTGTCAATTTACCTTCTCCCTTTTATTTTCTTGCAATTTTACCTCTGTTAATCAAGTTTCACTCAAATCATCAAATATTCGCTTAACTAAATTCATCACCATACTAAAGTTGCTCAATCCATCAATCCCTGTGGGATCAACCTCACTCTTGTGAGTTATTACTACTTGATGCGACCCGGTACACTTGCCGGTGAGTTTGTGTGGAATCATTTTTCCCTCATCAGTCAATCCACTCAATTCTCCTCTACTCATACTTTCTAAAGTTTGTTCTTCATCCAACCAATCAACAAAAATTTAATGTACATATGCAAAAATTATGAGGTCTTTTTAAGGTTGTAATGGGGCTAAGGTTAAAGGTAAGGATATACATATGGCTAAGTGAGCTTACATTTGAATCTTTGATTAACCTAAGTTCTCACCTATCACATACACAATCTATACAACTTTAATATCAATCTTAGCTACTCATAATCTCACTTTTACATCCATACACACACTCATGCATTAAATTCAATTCATCACATATGCATTGATTCTTATTGAATTTCATATTGGGGTAATTTTTGTCCCCTTTTCATTATTTCTTTTTTTTTTTAATATAATATATACACCAAGTCATCAATGCTTATGGTTTATATAATATTACATGAGTATGCACCCCAAATTTCCAAGATTTTTCAACAAGAATAAAACACCTATTCATCAACCAAAGTTTCCACATTTTCTCCACACTTAAATATCACACACTCTCACTAACTTAACCTACTCAAGGATTCAAATAAAGGACATTTCATTGTTTTTCGCTTAAGGTTAATAATGTGGGAAAATAAAGAACAAAAAGGGAATTAAAAGGCTCAAAGTGGTAAGCAAAGGTAAATGAAATGGTAGGCTTTTTGGGTTAAGTGAGTTATAAAGGAATAATGGCCTCAATCACATAATTGCATAAATATACATTAAACAATGGATATATAGATTTAAACAAACCAAAGATTGCAATCATAAAGAAGAGCAACACACAAGAATGAAATAAGTGGTCAAATGGTGTAACCACACAATAAGGTTCAAAAACTCACATGTTGTATGTTCTTTAACTCAAAAACCATATTCCACAATGTATAAATCATGCAAGTTTCAAAAAGTTTCAACTCAATTCAATTTGAATTTCAATGCCCTACATAAAGAGTAAGCTTCTTGAAAATTTCATTAAATTGACTAACATTTATTCTATATATGTATATAGTGTGATTGGATGGAAAAAGTCAAAATATCCTAAGTTTAATTCCTAATTTCAATCAAACCAAAATAGCAAGTGTTCCTGCATGGAAAGAGGACTCCGAGGTATAGCCTGTTCTTTTAGTGCTTAAACTTGCTTTCCTTGGGAGTGAGAGGAAGGAACATCGTCTTCTTGTAAGGACGGTGGTGTTGGGCACCTGCAAAGGGACTTCAACGCTCAAGTTAGTAAAAGTGTGAGTAATAGAGATGATATTCAGAGTGAACAACGTACCTCCTTCATGTTAGGAGTGGATATATTTATAGAATTGCTGTGCTACAGGCGGTTACTTAGTGGGCCTAATTATGTGATAACTGCTCTTTAGTGAGCTTCTTTAAAGAGATTTACGGAGAGATTCCTGTGCCCATTTAGGTTGGCACGTAGTTACTTGATTTTATAGGATAAGTTCATTAGGAGAGCAAAACACGTACTCTCCATGTACTCCTGATATAGCACGTGTGTATTTAGTTTTAACTAGATTCTGATTTATAGTTTTACCTGAGCCGAAGTATAGCCAACGAACGGAACATAGCCCTCAAGCTTGACCTGTGAAAATTTTCAATTAAACAGGTTGAGCTTCCGACCAATAAATCAGAATTTTGATTATGGCAGCCCTCAAGCTCAACTTGTTAGATTGAAAAGAGAGAAAAAATGAAAAAAATTAGTAGTAAAAAAGTGATATTGAAAGATTGTGAACGATCGAACAGATGAAATAGATAAACAAATAAATAAAGATGAATAAAAAATATTAGAATGTGAGATAGTTATGGCTATTCAATGAGTGGTAGCTGATGGGACCCCGTGGACTATATTGGTATAGAATTTCTCAATAAAATTTCGTTATAAGTATAGCTCTTCCCAACAACAATCCTCGAGTATCAAATTTAGAAGGAAATTTGGTTGTCACAAGTTTAACCCCAATAAAAGTAACTGAAGTATTCAAACCTCGGGTCGTCTCACAAGGAATGGGCAAACATGTGCTTCAACATTGGTTAGAAATCTGGGGTTGTAAGTCATGAGCAAGAAATTAAACTAGAAATCTTAACAAACAAGTAGTTTAGGAATGCAAGAAACTAATTCAAACAACTAGAGCAAATTGTAAATGATTCCAAACTCATAAAATAGCATCCAATGTAATTCTATTCTAAACTAAACAAGTAGCTATGACTAAGACAAATTAATCAAGATTGTTGGGTTTCCAAATATGAATGATAAAAATAACTCTTGGCTAAGCATGGGAATTGAGATTGCTATCCTTGTCTCCATAGCAATTATTGACAATTATGAGGTACCAACCCACTAAGTCTACTTCTCAAAAGCCTTAAGTACGTATTGTTTACTCCTAGGCTTGAAGTACGTTAAATAGGTTGGATCACATCAACCCATAAGTCTCAACCTATCTACTAATTAGATTAGTAGTGGGTTAGTGTCAATGAGTATTAAATTGATCACCTAGGGTTCTCAAATCACCAATTCAATGAGACCCAATGACTCAAGGTCACTCAATTTCCCTAGCTTATGCCAAGAGTAAAGAAAACTAACACTTCATCAAACACATGGTAAGCATTAATGAAAGACATATTCAAATTGCAATTAAATTGAAACTAACGAATACCCACTAACAATTATCAACATACAATCACTGAAACAACACAAATAATCATGGAAATCATCAATGTAACATTAGCAATTCAAGATTCACAACATTCATGAAATGGGTATAAAATGACAATTGACAAGATATCATGAAATTAACACAAGATCTAAGCAAAATTATACTAAAGAATTCAAATTAAATAATTAAAACTAGTAATTAACAAGATCTAATTCAGAATTCAACAAGGGAAGATCAAATTAAAGCTAGATCTAGAGAGAAATAAGGATTTCTCTCTCTAGAAGAACAAAGAACCAAAAACTAGCTAAAAATTATGTCCATGTGTAAAATGATTTATCCCCCCTTTCCCCCTAGCATCCTTGGGTCTTTTTCCATGAAGAAACAGCTTGAATTTGGGCCTGATGAGCCTCAGAAATCACCAGACATGATTTTCTTTAATGAGGTCACGTGCGGCCTTCCGCGCGTGCGCACCATGCGTGCGTGTGCGCCGATTGCTTTTGTGATCCACGCGCGTGCGCCATGTGTGCGTACGCGTCGGTGGACTTTCTCTGATCCGCGTGGATGCGTCCATCCTTGCACGCCGCTTCCAGCTATCCTCATGCACGCGTGCGCGTGCGCGTCAATGCTGAAGTTCCCAAAAATTCAAATTTTCATGTTCCTTCCTCTTGTGCATGCTTTCTTTCTCTCTTCTAGGCCATTCTTGTCCTATAATTTCTAAAATCACTCAACAAATATATCACGGCATCGAATGGTAATAAAAGAAGATCAAAATATAGCAATTCTAGAGCAAAATAAGCATGTTTTTCATCATGAAGCAAAATTAGGAAGAGAACACAAAATCATGCATTTCTTGTGGATAAGTGTGAGAAATATTGACAAAAACCCCCAAATTCTACACAATATAAACCACAAAATTGGGGTTTATCAAATCTTTTCCACTTAAACCAAGCATGTCCTCGTGCTTAAAATAAAAAGACCAAAGATCATGGTAAGAAAGGGTTTATGCAATGCAAATTTCCTAAATGAATGCATGCAACTAAAGTAAAATCATCTATCTACTTGGTCAAGGGTAAGTCTATCCTCCAAGAACACATATGAGCATACGGGGTGAAAATGATATGTAGTTCATAAATCCTACCAAATTGAACATCAACATGAAGTGCATATAACTTGCTAGATGAACGCTTGTGAAAGCCGGGAACAAGGCGTTGAGCATCAAACCCTCACTGGAAGTGTATCCGCTCTATTCGCTTGAGTGTATAGGGTTCATCACTCAATCCTCTCCTAATCATGCTTTCCAAGATTTATCTTTCATCTAACAATCAACAATTACTTAATACATGCTTACAAGTATCATGAGGTCTTATTCATGGGTTGTAATGGGGCTAGGGTGAAGGTAAGGATGTATATGGTCAAGTGAGCTTAAAATTTGAGTCCTTGATTAACCTAAGATTCCACTAGACACATAGAACAACCTATACAACTATAATACAATACCTAGCTACCCATGAGTTTCACTTTTTGCATACCCATGCATTCTCTTCACTTCACATCCCATATGCATTGTTATTATCACTTCGTCTTGAGGCATTTTTATCCCCTTTCATTGCTTTCTCTTTTTCTATTTTTGTTTCTTCTATTTTTTCTATTTCTTTTTCTTACATTCTCATGTATACACATAAATTTTTTTTCTTTTTGGTCCCCTCTTTCTTGGGGTTTTATGTATAAAAGTTTCAATGCATATGGCTCAATCATTCAATACATGAATATGTTCCCAAATCCAAGAACTTTCAAATTACAATTACAAATACACACCTTTATATCTACCCAAGTTCCCAAGTACACCCTCCCATTTGAATGACACACACCCTAACTTACTTAAGCTAATCAAGGATCCAAATCTAGGGACATTCATTGTTTTTCACTTAGGGTTGTTGATGTGCTCTATTTAAGAACAAAAAGGGTTTAGCATGGGCTCAAAATTGGTTAGCAATGATAGATAAAAGGGTTAAAGCCGTTTGGAAGAAGTGAGCTATCGAAATGATGGCCTCAATCATGTAGATGCATTCATACACAAAATAATGGACATATAGAATCAGACAAAGCAAGGATTACAATCATAGAGAGAGAACAATGCACACAAGAATGGTAATTAATGGTTAGAAGATATAACCACACAATAGGCTCAAAACTTACATGCTTGTGTTCTTAGCTCAATCACTATGTTCCAAAATACATTTTCGAAGCAAGTTTATTGCAAAAAATTTTTTCAAAAATTTGGTAGGTTACCCCAAAACACAGTTTCTTGGGGGAGAAGTCATTATTTTGACTAAGAAACTCTATAGAAACTAACTATCATGTAAGGGGTATTTACAAGCAAAACTAACTACACATGCAATGTATTAACTACTAAGCAAAAGATAAATCCATGGGTGTTGAAAGGAAGAGATTGTTACCCATGGAGATCGGTCGAACGACCTCCCCACACTTAGAATTTAGCATGGTCCTCCGTGCTACCAACAATGCGCAAAGGACGGTCAGGACCAAAACCTTCACTATCCCCTCCAACAGAGCTCCTATCACTTGGGTTTGAAATGGATGTGGATATTTCGAGTTCCTCCATGCTAGGGGTAACACAACGCAGAAGCTTCTTGATATAAGTGTATCGGCGTTGGTTGCGTCGCTCATATCTATCAATCTTCCGGTGTAGATCTTTTATCCTTTGATGTGTGGATCTTTGCCGTGGTGGTGACGATGAGGTAGAGGGAATAGTCGATGGAAGGGCTATGTCAAGGCTTGGGTTGTTCATGGGAAGATGTAAGTATTTTCCGGTTGGGACCACATCGCCCTTAGCCGGAATGATAGCCTTTGTATCCATATCTTCCCAAGGAACACCCGCAACAGCAACTAAATCATATACCAATGCTGGAAATGGCAAATTGCCCCGGGCGTGGACTTGTCCCATCGCTTGCTTGACAAAAAGCGGAATGTTCACTGATCTTTCCATGAGAACACACCAAACAAGCAAAGCAAGATCCGCCATGAAAGACGACTTGTGGGTGCTAGGTAGCACATAGTGGGATAGGATCTGGGCCCAAGCTCTAGCTTCTACAGTGAGGAAGCGAGCGTCAATGCACTTAGGTCTCATCCTGAATAGACCATGGGTCCAAAATGTCTCTGGTTCAGCAATGACTCGGAAGATCGAGTCCCAATCAAACCCAAACTTCTCTCGCTGATGTAAGACCTCTTGGTAGCCATACATGTCACTTGGTACTGGTAAGACATTAAGCACATGCTGAATAGCCTCTTCTGAAATTGAGACTTACTTCCGGCGCACGTATATCGATTGAAGAGAGGAAAGATGGTAGTTAGTGTAAAACTCTACCACCCATAAGAGGTTGACCTCTTATGGTCTTCTCAGAAGGAACTCCCATCCTCGTCGTTCAATGCGGGGTAAAATACAAGGAGCAACCTTGTCCGGCGGAGCGAGTAGATGCTCGGCATGATAGTTCCTCTCAACCATGGCGGGGAACACAAGTTCACAGAAGTGGTTGGGGAACTTTGAAGAATCTTTTGCCGGTTTGCTCTTCTCGTTTTCATCAATAGGAGCGGGTGCCTTCGCTTTCTTAGATAGCGGTGATAAACCACTATTTTATGGTTTATATTGTGTTTATTTATGTGGTTTTATCATGATCTTTACCCACTTATTCATTAAATAAGCATGCATTTATAATTCCTTCCTAAAGTTATTGCATGATTGAAAACTTGCTTCCTAGAGACTTTTAATTATGTATTTTATTTCTCCTTTATTCCATTCGATGTCGTGATCTAAGTGTTTCAAGCTTTATAGGGCATGAATGAGTTGGAGATTAGAGAGGAAGCTTGCAAAAATAGAAGGAACACAAGGAATTGAGGAGATGACCAGCGAGAAATGACGCGGTCGCATGGATGACGCGACCGTGCGAAAGAAAGGAAATCGCAGTGACGCGGCCGCATGGATGACGCAACCGCGTGGCAAAGCAGAAAGCCGAATGACGCGACCGCATGGATGACGCGACCGCGTGACATGCGCGATCTGCATAATCTGCAGAATCGTTGGGGGCGATTTCGGGCCTTATTTTGACCCAGTTTTCAGCCCAGAAAAGCAGACTAGAGCCAGAGAACATGCAGAAACCAACAACAACATTCATTTCGCATAGTTTTAGTTTTTAGATCTAGTTTTCCTCTCCTCTAGGTTTTTTCTCTACACATTCATAGCTTTTAGGATTTGTTATGTTCATTGTTTTTGCATTGGGATATTGAGAAGAGTTATTGCCTCATCAAGACTACGACATTCTAGTTCGTTTTCTTTACTTGTCTCTTACTCTTCCATGTTCCTTAATTTACTTAATTTTACCATTGGATTATTTTAGCATTTATCAATACAAGAACTACTTTTATTTTTAATTAATTGTTTGATCATTATTTATCATGTCTTTCTTTAATTCCCTCTTTAATGTTATGGATTTTGCATTTACAATGAGCGAGTAGTTCCCTAACTTGATGGGGAGTTGATTGAAAGGAACCCTTGAGTTAGGATGCTCAAGAGAAAGATTGTAATTGGGTTTATTGTTGGATTGCTCTCTATTCACTAATACCAATCCTCCCAAGAGTGGATTGGAACTTATGGATAGAACAGCATTCCAACTCGTTTGACTTACCCTTACTTAGTAAGGGACAACTAAACACAATAACCCTCAATTGTCAATTAATCTTGAGAGTACTCCAACACGAATAGGGCTTCTAGCTAATCAACTCCCAGTCAAGGCTTTTATTTAAATTTATATAAATTCTCTAATTTGATTTTCTGCCATTCAACTCAAACCTTTTTGAAAACATCCGATTAATAAAATAGCACACTTTTCTGCAACTCGTTGGGAGACGACCTGGGATTCGTACTCCCAGTATTTTGATTTTAATTTCTGTGACACCCTTCTAAATTGATAAGCGGATTTCTGGTTGGTTGAGAACTATACTTGCAACGCATATTTTATAATCATTCTTAACTCGCCAATTTCCGCCCGCATCAATTTTTGGTGCCGTTGCTGGGGAGTTGCAATAGAGTGCTAAAGTTATTAATTGGAATTTATTTATTTACATTTTATTTTATTTTGCTACTATGAGCTGCTTGTTTCTTTCGTTAGATGACACGTTCGCTTCCTGATCCAAGCTTGCTAATATTCGATCCTGAGATTGAAAGAACTATTTCACGAATAAGGCAAGCTCGGCGTCGGTTAGTCCTCTCTGAGGGCGGATCTGAAACGTCACTTGAGAAAGAAACCAGCCCCCGTTCTACTGATTTGGTTGTTTCACGCGCAGGTAACATGGCAGCAGCCAGGAGAGTTACTATCCAGGAGGCTGGAGCCCCTGATTTTACAATGCAACCATTTCAAGCGCATCACCCAGCGGTAGCTACAGATTTTGAAATAATGACCGCATTGCTCAATTTGATGCCCAAGTTTCATGGCTTGCCTGCTCAATAGCCTATCAAGCACCTGAGAAATTTTCAGGCAGCCTGTTCTACTGTCAAGCGTGAGGGTGCAGATGAAACTTCAATTTTGCTGAAAGCTTTCCCGTTTTCTCTTGAGGGAAAGGCAAGAGAGTGGTACTACACTCAACCAGCAGCAATTGTATCCAACTGGGATACACTGAGAAGAGAATTCTTAGAAAAGTTCTTTCCAGCTGAAGTTACTGATAAACTAAGGAAAGATATTTCCATGATTGTTCAGGATGAATCCGAGATGCTTTATGAATATTGGGAGCGCTTCAATAATCTTCTGGAAGCTTGCCCCACCATATGATTGACAAGATAGTGTTACTCAGTTATGTCACACATGGAATGAGGCCCCAAGATAAGACCACATTGGAAAGTGCTAGCAATGGATCTATGAAAAAGTACAAGACCACTGATGAGGCATGGCAATTGATCAGCGACTTAGCTGAATCTACTAGGAATCACAGGCAGAAATAAGGCCGTGCAAAAGCCGTTGCAGAAGTATCCTCTAGCAGAGAGACTGCTGCTTTAACTCAGAGTATCTGTGAAATGACCAACTTGCTGAAGCAAATGCAATTGAATCAACAACAAGTTCAGCAAGCTCAACCTTCTCCAGCACAGCAAAACCAACAGTTAGTCCCACAGAGAGTTTACAGAATCTGCGCTAATTACAGCCATTATACTGATAAATGTCCGCAGCTCCAGCAGGAAGACAACACCGTGGCAGCCACACATAATTTCTATGACCGCCCCAACCAATGGTACAATCAAGGTGGCAATTACAACCACAGATGGCAAGACAATTCTAACCAGAATTGGAGGGACAACAACAACAACAGAGGAGGCAGAGATAATCAGGGAAATCAGAGGTGGAATAACAACAACAATAGGCAGCAGAATCAGAATCAGCCTTATAGAGCACCTCACCTAAGGCAATCCCAAGGACCACAGAATACCCAACAGTAGATCTCTCAATTTACCCATCCTTCTTCATCTGCCAATGATGACTTACTACAATCTATTGATCGAAGACAACAGACCATGGAAAATAACATTAATGCCACTCTAAATGGTCTGAACGCTACTTTGCTAGCTCTTGTCTCACAGATTGGTTCAATGAATAACTCCAATAATCAACCTTTGAGCTCCAGTGGTATTCCCTCTCAACCATTATCCAATCCCAAGGGTGGTATTAATGCCATCATCCTGATGTCCGGAACCACACTGCAGGAGAGGAATCAAGAGGAGACAAACCCACCAGAACATGCCTCAGCTGAAGAGGTAGTGGAGATAGAAGATGTTGAAGAAGAAGAGGACATACAGGACGTGGCTGAAGAAGAAGAAGTGCAGCCACAGGAGGAAGCACTAAAAGGCACAGACACTGCAGAAAACACCACTCCCATCCTATTTCCACAACTTGCAAGGAAGCCCAGGAAGCAGCTGGAACCTGATCAAAAAATGGTAGAGATATTCAAAAAGGTTGAGGTAACTGTTCCTCTATTTGATGTTATTCAACAGGTACCTAAGTATGCTAAGTTTCTAAAAGATTTATGTATACATAAAGACAAAATTAATGAATTAGAAACTATTCCTTTAGGAAGTTTCATATCTGCTTTAATGGGAAGTTTACCTGAAAAGTGTAGTGACCCAGGTCCTTGTATAGTTAATTGTACTATCGGTGGTGTGATAATTTCTGAATGCATGTGTGATTTAGGAGCATGTGTAAGTATAATGCCTTTGTCTATATATGATGTTTTGAGGCTCCCTCCCTTAAAAATGTCGGCAGCTCGTTTAGTGTTAGCAGATAAAAGCATTATTACAGTGGTTGGAGTTGTTGAAGATGTACTAGTAGGCATTAAGGGACTCACGTTCCCCACTGATTTTTATATCTTGGAAATACCCCAAAATGACTCAGACAAGCCATCATCAATCCTACTCAAAAGACCATTCCTGAAGACCTCAAAGTTTAAATTAGATGCTTTTTCAGGAACATACTCTTTTGAAATAGATGGCCGAGTAGTGATCTTCAATCTGAATGGAGTTATGAAGCATCCTCCAGAGGATCACTCTATCCTCAAGTGTGACATTATAGATGAAACCGTGGCTGAAGTTCACCAGGAGGAATTTGAAGAGAAGCACACAAGACAAGGTCCAAGTGTGGGGACATTCTCAGAGGACAATGACAGTGCCTTACCGCTGTTACCAGCTCCAGACAACCCAGAGCCTGAACATGATAAGAAGTTAGAATTAAAACCCCTTCCTCCACACCTCAAATATGCTTACCTTGAAGACGGGCAGAAGTTTTCGGTTATCATTGCAAGGGAACTCACTTCTCAACAGGAAGAGCAGCTACTTGGTGTGCTGAGGAGGCACAAGAAGGCAATTGGTTGGAGTTTGGCAGACATAGTAGGCATCAATCCCCAAGTCTGTGAGCATAGAATATTTTTAGAAGAGGGAGCAAGACCTGTCCGTCAACCCCAGAGAAGACTGAACCCCACTATCCTAGAGGTTGTCAAAAAGGAAGTGACCAGACTACTAGAGGCAGATATCATCTATCCCATCTCAGATAATGAATGGGTAAGCCCAGTACAAGTGGTGCCAAAGAAGTCTGGAGTCACTGCAGTGAAGAATGAGCATGGAGAGCTCCTGACAACCAGAGTTCAGAACACCTGGAGGGTCTACATTGATTACAGACGCCTCAACCAAGCAACCCGTAAGGATCACTATTCTCTCCCATTCATTGATCAAATGCTGGATCGCCTGTCAGGTAAATCACATTATTGTTTTTTAGATGGTTACACAGGTTATTTCCAGATTCATATAGCTCCTGAGGATCAGGAAAAGACCACTTTTACATGTCCTTTTGGGACTTATGCTTACAAGAGAATTCCCTTTGGCTTGTGCAATGCACCAGCTACTTTCCAAAGGTGCATGATGAGTCTTTTCTCTGATCTTATTGAGGACTGTATGGAAGTTTTTATGGATGATTTTAGTGTTTATGGTGATTCCTTTAGCCTTTGCTTAGATGGATTATCTAGAGTATTAGATAGATGTATCAGTACAAACCTGGTATTAAATTTTGAAAAATGCCACTTTATGGTTAAACATGGGATTGTACTAGGACATGTTGTGTCTAATACTGGCATCTCTGTAGATCCAGCAAAGGTGGATGTTATTTCTAGTTTACCTTACCCCTCTTTTGTGAGGGAGGTCTGTTCTTTCCTTGGTCATGCAGGTTTTTACAGGAGATTCATTAAGGACTTCAGTAAGGTAGCACTTCCCTTATCCAGATTACTGCAGAAAGATATTAAGTTCGAGTTCAGTGAAAATTGCAAACAAGCGTTTGATAAGCTGAAGATCGTACTGACTCAAGCTCCAATTGTAAGAGGACCAGACTGGAGCCAACCATTTGAAATAATGTGCGATGCTTCCAACAATGCAGTAGTAGCAGCACTGGCTCAGCGTAAAGGTAAGGATCCTTTTGTTATTGCTTACGCGTCTAAAACTTTAGATGCCGCCCAGTCGAATTACACTACTACTGAGAAAGAGCTTCTTGCTATTGTTTTTGCTCTGGATAAATTCCGAGACTATTTACTTGGTACTAAAGTAGTAGTGTATTCAGACCACGCAGCTCTAAAGTATTTATTATCTAAAAAGGAGTCCAAACCAAGGCTTATACGTTGGATACTGCTATTACAAGAATTTGATTTGAAAATTAAGGACAGAAGTGGTATCCAAAATTTAGTGGCAGACCACTTGAGTCGCCTTGAACACATTACAGATGATTCCACTCCTATAGCCAATAATTTCCCATTTGATAACCTGCAAGCAGTATCTGAGATAGTCCCTTGGTATGCACCTGTAGCTAATTATCTAGTTAGCCGCACCTTCCCTCCGAACTTTTATAAACATCAAAGAGACAAGCTGAAAAGTGAGTCTAAATATTATATATAGGATGACCCATATTTATGGAGATGTGGCGCTGACCAGATAATTAGATGGTGTGTGCCTCAATCAGAATTCCAGTCCATCTTAGAGGCCTGTCACTCATCTGAGAGTGGAGGACATTTTGGCCCTCAAAGAAATGCTAGAAAAATCTTAGACTGTGGATTCTGGTGGCCTACTCTTTTTAGGGACGCCGCTGAATTTTGTAGATCTTGTTTCCCATGCCAGAAATTTGGTAATATATCCAGGAGGGATGAGATGCCTCAACAAATTATGCTTTTTTGTGAAATTTTTTATGTTTGGGGCATTGACTTCATGGGTCCATTTCCAAATTCTAATGGTTATTTTTATATTTTGTTAGCTGTGGATTACGTTTCCAAATGGGTGAAAGCAATTCCTACCCGCAATGATGATGCTAACACTGTTGTTTCTTTTGTGAGAAACCATATTATTTGTCGCTTTGGATCACCACGAGCAATTGTGAGTGATCAAGGCACCCATTTTTGTAACAGGAGACTAACAGGACTAATGAAGAAGCATGGGATAATTCATAAAGTTGCAACAGCCTACCATCCTCAGACTAATGGGCAAGCCGAGGTGTCAAATAGAGAGATAAAGCGTATCTTGCAGAAGATAGTCAAACCTCATAGAAGAGACTGGAGCACCAGGCTACAAGATGCACTCTGGGCATATAGAACAACATACAAAACACCCATCGGGATGAGTCCTTTCCGCTTAGTTTATGAAAAAGCTTGTCATCTCCCTGTTGAAATAGAGCATAAAGCCTTTTAGGCAGTAAAGGAATGCAACATGGGAATTGGAAAAGCCGGAGCTGAAAGGAAGTTGCAACCGCAAGAACTGGAGAGCCTTTGCCTAGAAGCTTATGAGAACTCAAGACTATACAAGGAGAAGATGAAAGATGTACATGATCAACACATCAAGAGGAAAGAGTTCCAACCTGGAGACTTAGTCCTCCTTTATAAATCTCGACTAAGGCTCATGCCAGGCAAGTTGAGATCAAGATGGGAAGGTCCATACAGAGTAGAGAATGCCGAACCGTACGGAGTTTATCACCTAAGCCATCCTTCAAGCTCTGAACCTATCAAAGTTAATGGACATCGTTTAAAGCTGTACCATGGCGAGAAGCTGAAGAAGAACAAGGAGCTCGAGATCTTCCTCTTGGAAGATCCCCACATAGCCGAAGACTGAGCTAGTGGAGCGTCCAACTTACGGGCGTTAAAGCAAAGTGCTAGGTGGGAGACAACCCACCATGGTATGATCATTCTTTTCCTTATTTTTAATTTGCTTGTTCAATAACACTTCTCTTCATTAGTACATTTCGTGCATCTGCATTTACATACCTTTAATAAAAAAAAAATCACGCGACGCGACCGCCTCATTGACGCGTCCGCGTCGCAGGGAGCTGGGAGACAATAATAATATGAACAGAGAGTTACGCAGGAGCAGGGCTGGAGGCGTGCCAATGGCACAATTCGTCCCACGCGACCGCGCCATATGGGAATAATGGCCTCCCACGCGACCGCGTGTCCCACGCGGCCGCGTGACCTGGAATTCGACGTAACAAGGGTGCACAGCCGAAAGTTGTGCTAGAGTGGTGCTGGATTGGCGCTGGGCGCACAGTCCCTCTCACGCGATCGTGTACCCCACGCGATCGCGTGCCCCACGCGACCGCGTCGTATCCCAATAATTGACCACTCACGCGATCGCATGCCCCATGCGATTGTGTCACCCAAAATTTGGCATTAATATGATTTTGAACAGAGAGTTGTGCGAGTGCGAGGCTACCCTCGCGCCATTAGCCTAAAACAGGTCATGCGACCGCGTGACCGACGCGACCGCATCATTGAGTTTAAGCGCAAGTCGCGCGACCGTGTGCCCCACGCGACCGCGTCGCTTGCGCCGCACAGTTTTCCCTAATTTGCCAATTATCATATCTTTTTCTCCCCAAATCCTATTTTCTCTTTTCCCTCCTTATTTCTTCTCCCTCCCTTCCTCCCTTCTTCCTTATTTCTCACTTTTAACTCTCTCTCACCCCCATTAACAAGGTTTTTCTTTCTCCTTCCCTCCTTACTTTTCTATTATTCTTCTTATTTTTATATGTCATCTTCTTTTCTTTTCTTTTTCCCTTCATTATTCATATTTTCTTTTTCCTTCTTTTTCCTTTTTACTTGGTGTTATCAATCTATTTGAGTCACTATTTATTATTATATGCTTGTGGATTGTTGTAAATTTGTTTGACAATTATATATTGCTTTTTAAGGGATTACTTGCATGTTCAAATTCTTATTTTCAAAAGCTTCTTCTACATGCATGCTATGTGTTTGTGAAAAAGCCCATATGGTATTATGAACTTCTCTACATTTTTCTACTCTAATATTCAATGCTTGCTTTTCACAAATTCCCTTTACCATTTTATTCATTGAATTTAATTGTCAATACAAACATGATGGTTTGTTACGAGTGATGCTTGATCTATGCTATTCATGCCCTTTGCCGGCATACCAACAAACACCTTGCATTCACTTGTCATCATATGCACTAGTTATCTTCCATTAATGAGTTTTCACATGTACTCATGAGCGTGTGTTAATATCATTTACCTTTTTATGTGCATTTATAACCATCCTTTCCATTCTCTTCCTTGCTCTATCCCTTTCAATTTAATCTACTTTCTCTTCCCTTTTTCAGGATGGCCACCAAGAAAGAAAAAGAGAAAGCTACTCCCAAACAACCAGCAAGAAGAGGTACAAAGAGAGCATTAGTGGCAGAACCTTCTTCAACTGCGGTTAAACCCTCAACAAATAAAATTAAGAGGATCATAAAGGTTGATGATAAAGAAAGAGCCTTCCCAGCAAAGGACACTGCGCGGTTTCCCAATCGCTACTGTGGGCAGATGTTTCCCATCCTGGCTGAAAGGAGTTACAACAACGAATACCTTCTTCTCCTCTCGCCCAACATTGCTACATTTGTTGAGCCGCAGATTTCCCGAAGACAATGGGATTTCCTACAGAGACAGCCAAGGCAGATCAATCTTTCTTGGGTAGTTGAGTTCTACTCCAATTACCACCTACCAACCCTGCAGTCTGTCTACGTCCGTCAAAAGCAAGTCCCCATTACAGAAGAGGCCATTCAAAAAGTTCTAAGTCTTCCCCCTATTCCAGAAGGATTGGACGCCTTTCAAGAAGCCGCACTCAAGCGCCAGATGTACCAATTTGACTGGGACACCGTTCTCAGAGTTATCGCACTACCTGGCAGCCGATGGATCTACGGATACCATCGTACCCGCCCTAAGGGAATTTTGGCTTCAGCACTTACCTTGGAGGCTCGCGTATGGGCACAGATTATGTCCCATTACGTCTTTTCGAGCACTTACGAGTCCTCCTTCACTGCGGACATGGCCGTTCTACTATGGTGCATCCTTACAGACCAACCTCTGAATCTACCAAGACATATCCGGAATGCCATGGGACACGTACAAATCGCGGGCAACTTACCTTTTCCCGCCCTGGTCTCAGATCTTATCTCAGCAGCCGGAGTCTCCTACAAAGCTGGGGACACCAAAGCCATGCTTCCAAGGGATGATCAATATGTCCCCAACGGGAAATACCTTAGACTTCCAGCAGCCACTGTCAGCCAGCCTACTGAACCAGTTGAAGATATTCCTTCTTCAACACCACAAGCACCTACAACAGCCCAACTGCTCCAGCAGATACTTGAAAAGTTGGATCGGCAGGAACACAAAGCTAAGATGAGAGAGCGCCGTAAGAAGCGCCGATTCACATACCTCAAGGAGCTGATCATGGGAAAATTCAAGGACTCAGATACCCCGGACTCTACTTCTTTTACCAGCACAGGGAGCCATGATGGTCCCGACTGTGGAGATACTGCTACCAGCCCACCTTTGTTCTTGACAGATGGCACCGAGGACGGTGCAAAGCCTTAAGTGTGGGGAGGTCGGTCAGTACCTGACTTCCAGAGGTAATTTCTCTTCCCTAGCACCAATAAATTAGGATATTTAGTTAGATTTTTCTTTTGTAGAATAGGATAAATTGCATAGTAATAGGTTAGTTGCATGCATGTTCTGCTTGAATGAAAAGACAATAGGTTTCTTCTAAGACCCCATCTTTGAAACAAAATTTCATTAATTTTAATTACTTCTTTTATGTTAAATTTGTTTGAAGTTGTATTTGGAACATGATTTTTGAGCTAAAGAATACACAACCTGTGAGAATTGAGCCTTTATGAATGGTTATATTATTTAACCATAATTATTTTATTCTTGTGTGTTTACCTCTCTATGATTGTAATCTATATTTTGTTTCATCCTATATGTCCAATGTTTATTATATTTATATGTTTGCATATGATTGAGGCTATTATTTGTTTAGCTCACTTATCCAAATAAAGCCTACCCTTTTAATTACCTTTGTTAGCCACTTCGAGCTTTTAAATCCCATTTGTTCTATATTTTACCACATTACTAGCCTTAAGAGGAAAAACAATTATATACCCCAAATTGAATCTTTGGTTAGCTTAAGATAGAATTGTGTGTGTTATTGAAGTATGGGAAATTATGGGAACAAAGGATAATAAGGGAATGTGTCGTGATAATATTATGGGAATTTGGACACCTACTCATGTGAAACTATAAGAATTAAAAATCTATGTGCATTGATAAACTATGTTATTTTTATGTTTCTATGTTTATGAAAAAAAAAGAAAAAAAAATCCAAAATATTCAATAAATAAATAAGGGGACAAAATTACCCCAATGCTAAGTCAAGCATTCAAAGATCAATGCGTGTATGATAAAATCAAAATAAAAGGTTGATACATGAGTATGGATGTGAAAGAGATTTCTAGGTAGCTAGGTATGAATTTTAAAAGTTATATAGAATAAATATAGGTTATGTTAAAGCTTGGGTTAATTAAAGATTCAATTTATAAGCTTACTTAGCCATATATGTATCCTTACCCTCACCTTGGCCCCATTACAACCTTGAAAAGACCTCATGATGTTTGCATTGGTATATTAAATGTTGTTGATTGATTAGGAGAAGAACAAAAATTAGAGAGCATGATTAGAGAAGGATAGAGTGATGACCCTATACACTAGAGAGACTAGAGTGTACATACATCATCAGTGAGGGTTCCATGCTTGAATTTCTATGTTCCCTGCTTTTATGAGCCATCTTCTTGCATTTTTATCTGTTCTTACTGTATAAGAATTGAGTTAGTGGAATTTGATTTGTAATTGTTTTGAAGAGCTTATTTACTTTAGATCAAGTGGACAAAAATCATATAGTTGCATTCATATATATAGGTTGCATTGCATTTCATAGGTTTTACATGTTCTTACTCATTCATTTTATCTCCTTCAACTAAGCATGAGGACATGCTAATGTTTAAGTGTGGGGAGGTTGATAAACCACTATTTTATGGTTTATATTGCGTTTATTTATGTGGTTTTATCATGATCTTTACCCACTTATTCATTAAATAAGCATGCATTTATAATTCCTTCCTAAAGTTATTGCATGATTGAAAACTTGCTTCTTAGAGACTTTTAATTATGTATTTTATTTTTCCTTTATTCCATTCGATGCCGTGATCTGTGTTAAGTGTTTCAGGCTTTATAAGGCATGAATGAGTTGGAGATTAGAGAGGAAGCTTGCAAAAATGGAAGGAACACAAGGAATTGAGGAGATGACCAGCGAGAAGTGACGCGGCCGCATGGATGACGCGACCGCACGAAAGAAAGGAAATCGCAGTGACGTGGCCGCATGGATGACACGACCGCGTGGCAAAGCAGAAAATCGAATGACGCGGCCGCATGGATGACGCGACCGCGTGACATGCGCGATCTGCATAATCTGCAGAATCGCTGGGGGCGATTTCGGGCCTTATTTTGACCCAGTTCTTGGCCCAGAAAAGCATACTAGAGCCAGAGAACATGCAGAAACCAACAACAACATTCATTCTGCATAGTTTTAGTTTTTAGATCTAGTTTTCCTCTCCTCTAGGTTTTTTCTCTACACATTCATAGTTTTTAGGATTTGTTATGTTCATTCTTTTTGCATTGGGATATTGAGAAGAGTTATTGCCTCATCAAGACTTCGACATTCTAGTTCGTTTTCTTTACTTGTCTCTTACTCTTCCATGTTCCTTAATTTACTTAATTTTACTATTGGATTATTTTAGCATTTATCAATACAAGAACTACTTTTATTTTTAATTAATCGTTTGATCATTATTTATCATGTCTTTCTTTAATTCCCTCTTTTATGTTATGGATTTTGCATTTACAATGAGCAAGTAGTTCCCTAACTTGATGGGGAGTTGATTGAAAGGAACCCTTGAGTCAGGATGCTCAAGAGAGATATTGTAATTGGGTTTGTTGTTGGATTGCTCTCTATTCACTAATACCAATCCTCCAAAGAGTGGATTGGTACTTGTGGATAGAACAACATTCCAACTCGTTTGACTTACCCTTACTTAGTAAGGGACAACTAAACACAATAACCCTCAATTGTCAATTAATCTTGAGAGTACTCCAACACGAATAGGGCTTCCAGCTAATCAACTCCCAGTCAAGACTTTTATTTAAATTTATATAAATTCTCTAATTTGATTTTCTGCCATTCAACTCAAACTTTTTTGAAAACATTCGATTAATAAAATAGCACACTTTTCTGCAACTCGTTGGGAGACGACCTGGGATTCATACTCCCAGTATTTTGATTTTAATTTCTGTGACACCTTTCTAAATTGATAAGCAGATTTCTGGTTGGTTGAGAACTATACTTGCAACGCATTTTTTATAATCATTCTTAACTCGCCAATTTCCGCTCGCATCAAGCTGTTTAGCTCCTAGTGAAGAGTGCGCCTTAGAGTTTGACCTTTGGGGTGCCCTCTTTGTAGCCGGTTTCCTTGAAGCTTTCTCCTTGCCTTTTTTGGTGGCCATCCTGAAAAAGGAAGGGAAAAAGGAAAGCATTAAACCCAAAGAATCATCTCAACAAAAATATACAAGTGAAAGATATTACCCATAAGAAAAAAATGCAACAAAGTAATCATAGAAACATGGGTCACAACATTTGGCATGGGATGCAAGAGGGAATGAAGCATGCAAAATGGCATGAGAAGTATAATCTCAAGCATCCATAACAAAGAGCAAGTCATGTTCAATGAGTATCTAATTGGTAAGTAACAAGCAAAGTGGACTCAATGCATTTAGAAGACAGCAAGTGAATGAGAAGGAAGAACCAAAGTGAAGATACATGATTAAAATAAACCAAAAGGGCATTCGTGCATTTCCTCGAATATTTGGTGTGCAATTATCAAGCAATGAGCAATTATGAGAACTCAACCAATATGAATCCCAAAATGAAAGAACAATCATCACATAACATCACTAATTGGCAAAGATAATGAAGAACAACAAGATCTATTAAAGCAAATTAAAACTCAAATTCAATATCCATGGAAGAACAAGAAAAAGGAAAAGTAAGCAAATAAAAAGCAAGTAATGTAATCATGTAACTAAAATAGAAAACAAGTAAACAAATAAGAAAAATCTAACTAGAAGAAGAGATTATGCAAAGAAAGTAATAAATGAGATATGGAAGAAGTAGAACCTTGAAAAGGATAAAAGAAAAAAGTGAAGTTCTCTTCTTGTGAGAATGAGAAGGAAAGAAGAAGTGTAGGGCCACCGGAAGCGGTCGTGGTCGCCGGTAAGTAACCAGAGATGGTGATGGTGGATTGGGAAAGAAGAAGAAAAGAAAGGTGATGGAGTAGGAAGAAGAAGAAAGAAATAAGAAGGAAAGTGGGATAGAATCAGGGCACGTAGCTTTAAAACTAATTCGCGCGACCGGCGCGCGCGCGCACAGTGCGCTGGCGGGTCAGTGAGGGTCGGACAACGGACGCGCACGCGTTAATGGTGCTGATGCGTGAGTGTAGCTGTGCCCCTGGCACAAGATTGGCACAAAGTTGGCCCAAGTCTCGGGTAATATGTACTAGAGTTAGCATTCAGTACAGGCGCGCGGACGCGCACAGTGCGCTGGTGCATGCCTGAGTGGATTGGCGACTGGCGCGGACGTGCGCAGTACGCGGACGCGTCGGTGTGGGCACAGGTTAGGCACAAGTGTGGCATAACTCTCTGGTTTTTGTACCAGGGAGTTTGGGTAGCACCATCGGCGCGCGCGCGCATAGTGCGCTTGCGCGTCGATGGCCAAATATGCAAGGGCGCGCGCGAGGCACGTACGTGGACGCATGGGTGCCTAGCATGAAATGGGCACAAAGTGGGCATGAGTCTTGGGTTTTTGGCCCAGGGGTATGAAATGCACCTCCCGCGCGTGCGCGCACAGTGCACGGATGCCCGTTTTCCTTGCTTTTTTTTTTTTTTACAACATAGGGAAAGCTATTCTAACACATTTTTGGTATGTGTTCAAGCTAGTAGGCAAGAAAACACTTATAATTCATGCACCATTCAAGGCAAAGCATTTTCTTTACGTCAATAATTCATCCATACCAAAATGATGAAAACTATATGAACATCCTATCTATCCAACAAGAACAATAAAACTAACAATCCTATGCAATCAACAACATCAAGAAATCACAAAATTCACAAAAATTTAAGGCTAAAAACAAGATGGTATACATAAGGAAGATCTTACCACGGTGGGGTGCCTCCCACCAAGCACTTTTCTTTAACGTCCTTAAGTTAGACGTTCCTTTGCTTAAGCTTCCTCTCCCTTTGGTGCAACCTCAAGTAGGAGCACTTCCACTTCTCTTGGTGACTTGTGGCCATGGTACTTCTTCACTCTATGTCCATTCACCTTGAAAGTTGTGTCACTTTGAGGGTCAAACAATTCTACCACTCCATAGGGCTTTATCTCCTTCACCTTGAAAGGTTCTTCCCATCTAGAACAGAGCTTGCCAGGCATGAATCGCAGCCTCGAGTTGTAGAGGAGAACCTCATCACCTTCTTGAAAGTCCTTCCTTCGGATGTGGTGATCATGAAAGGCTTTAGTTTTCTCCTTATATATCCGGGCATTTTCATATGCCTCCATTCTCAAGCACTCGAGCTCCTCTAGTTGCAGTTTCCTGGCTACACCCTCCTTGGTGAAATCCATGTTACATTGCTTTACCGCCCAATAGGCTCTATGCTCAAATTCCACCAGAAGGTGGCATGCCTTACCATAGACGATCCGGAAGGGACTCATCCCTAACGGAGTCTTGTAGGCCGTCTTATACGCCCACAGTGCATCTCCTAGCCAGAAGCTTCCATCTTTCCTTTGTGGATTGATCACTTTCTCCAAGATTCTCTTGATTTTCCGGTTGGACACTTCCGCTTGTCCATTGGTTTGCGGATGATAAGCAGTGGCAACCATGTGCAATACCCCATAACGCTTGAGCAATGCCTCTACTTTCCTGTTACAAAAGTGGGATCCTTGGTCGCTCACGATTGCTCGTGGCGACCCATAACGGCAAACAATGTGTTTTCTAATAAAAGAAACAACGGTATTGGCATCGTCAAGACGGGTAGGTATTGCTTCTACCCGCTTTGACACGTAATCAACCGCTAACAGAATATATAGATACCCACTTGAGTTGGGAAACGGTCCCATAAATTCAATTCCCCACTGATAAACCACTATTTCATGGTTTATCTTTGTACTCAATTGAGTGGTTTTTATCAACTCTTTACCCACTTATTCATACTATTTGCATGGTTTTACATTTGCCTTCCTGATTATGTGCTTTGATTGAAAACATGCTTCTTTAGCCTTAAGTTCCCTATGTTTAAATCCTCTCTTATTACCATTAGATGCCTTGATATGTGTGTTAAGTGATTTCAGAGATTACAGGGCAGGAATGGCTCAGAAGATGGAAAGGAAGCATGCAAAAGTGGAAGGAATACAAGAAGTTGGAGAAATTGCTAAGCTGTCTAGCCTGACCTCTTCGCACTCAAATAGCTATAACTTTTGCTACAGAGGTCCAAATGACGCGGTTTCAGTTGCGTTGGAAAGCTAACGTCTGGGGCTTCGATTTAATATATAATATATCATAGTTGCCCTGACGCTAGGCGACGCGAACGCGTGCTCCATGCGGACACGTCGCAGTGGCAAAAATCAGCGTGGCAGATTTCTTCTCCAACGATTTCTGGGCTGTTTTCGACCCAGTTTGCGGCCCAGAAAACACATATTAGAGGCTATAAAGTGGGAGAATGAATCAGTTCATAATTCACTTTTCATAGGATTTAGATGTAGTTTTTAGAGAGAGAAGTTCTCTCCTCTCTCTTAGGATTAGGATTTAGGATTTCTCTTAGTTTTAGGAGTGACTCTCAATCCCAGGTTCAATGTTCTTTTACTTTATATTTATCTCTTACTTTCAAATACTTTAATGCTTATATTAGTTATGTTGCCTATTTGGCTTATGCTACCTTCATGTTATGATTTTCTTAATTAATATTATTTGAGGTATTTCAGATTTAAGATTGCTTTGCTTTATTTATATTGATGCTTTTAATTTAATTTAGAATTTTCCCTCTTGGCTTTGGTTGAGTCATTGGAGACACTTGAGTTATCAAACTCATTGTTGATTGGAAATTGGAATTCTTCAAGAATTAATTCGAGTTCCAATAACTCTAACTTTTCTCAAGGAAAGACTAGGATCTGAGGAATAAAAATTAATTCATCCACTTAACTTACCTTCATAGTTAGAGGTTAACAAAGTGGGAGAAAAATCCAATTCTCATCACAATTGATAAGGATAACCAGGATAGGACTTCCAGTTCTTATACCTTGCCAAGAGCTTTGTTATTTATTATTTTAACGACTTGTTATCTTACATTACTTGCTCCTTCTTTCTAAAACTCCCAATTTACAAGACTCATAACCAATAATAAGAACACCTCCCTGCAATTCCTTGAGAAGAAGACCCGAGGTTTGAATACTTCGGTTATCAATTTAAAAAGGGGTTTGTTACTTGTGACAACCAAAACGTTTGTATGAAAGAACTTTTGAAGGTTTAGAAACTATACTTGCAACGAGGATTTATCTGCAAATTTCTAGACCACGCAAAAGTTCTATCATCAAAATGGCGCCGTTGCCGGGGAATTGCAAACGTGTGCCTTATTATTGGTCATTGTAAATATTTACTTTTTTCTTGTTTATTTGTTTTTATTTTTGCTTTTATTTTTGCTTTTTCATAAATTAAGAGGTTATTGGTTTTTATTTAGGTATTAAAAACTTTTCAAAAAAAAAATTCTTGGTGTTCATCTTGATCTTCAAGTTGTTCTTCGTGTTCATCTTGACCTTCAAGTTATTCTTAGTTGTTTTCTTCGTTTTGATCTAAAAATTTTCAGTTTGGTGTCATTTCATTATTTTTCTCTTTCCTCATTAAATTCAAAAATTCAAAATTTAAAACTCAAATTTCAAATTACAAATTTCAATTTTCAAAATTCAAATTTAAAAAAAATTAAATTCAAATTTCAAAATTTCAAATTTCAATTTTCAAAATTCAAATTTAAAAATTTAAATCTTTTTCAAAAAAATCATATCTTTTTCAAAATATTATCTTATCTTATTTCAAAAATCATTTCAATATTTTAATTTCAAATTTCAAATTTCAAAATTTCAAATTTCAGATCTCAAAATTTAATTTTCAATTTTCAAAATTTAATTTTCAAATTTAAAAATTTAAATTTCAATAACCTTTTAATTTCAATTTGTTTTTATTTTCGTTTTTAAATTTTTATTTGCTATCATGAGTTCTCACCCCCATCGCTATGAGTCTGGTTACAATTATGTTGCAGGAAGAGGAGATTACAAGGAGAACAGGCGTCAAGGTTGGAACAATCAAAGATTGGAGGAGTCACAAGGATTTGATCAACCCTCATGGCAACAACCACCTCCAATGGACTATCAACAACCACCTCCAATGGACTATCAACAACCACCACCATTTCCTATGAACCCTCTCCTCAAAATTACTCTGGACCACCATACTCACAAGCCCCTTACCACCAAATACCTCCATATGACCCTAACCCACATTCACCATACCAACCACCCTATGAACCGACTGAGCCATCCATAGATCTACCCCAACCTCTATTGGATAACAATACACTCATCTCTAACATAATTGGTCTCACCTCTACACTCCAAAATCTTATATCCCGCATGAACCAACCCTCTACCTCCAATATTCAACCCTCAAGCTCTAGTGCACTTTCTTTTCAACCACATAATGATCTTTTCATCCCATCACCACCCTCCATGGAAGAGCACCCATATCCATCAATCCAAGAGCAAGATGATCCCAATTATGCTATTGATATGGAACAGGAAAGAAGGAATCATCTTCGCGAATCTATACTTCATAAAGAGCTAGAGGAGGCCCTACGGGTAAAGGTAGGAGAGACCCTTGAAGATGAAGGAGTAGTTGAAAGGAGTTGTCATGGAAAGAAATCATCGAGGATGAGTATGATTTTATTCTTAAACAACTGGACAAAG
This sequence comes from Arachis hypogaea, assembly GCF_003086295.3. Taxonomy (NCBI): domain Eukaryota; kingdom Viridiplantae; phylum Streptophyta; class Magnoliopsida; order Fabales; family Fabaceae; genus Arachis; species Arachis hypogaea. Next base: position 61,353,346 of record NC_092054.1, on the reverse strand, counting down.
CAGCAATTATTAAAAAGGAAGAAGTGGTTGCAAACTTAAGGGATGTTGTACCTCCATTGGAAAGTCCAGTCACAGAACCTCCTCCCATGGTGTTTGATGTTGATATTGATGTTGAGGAGGGTGTACAACCTCAAAAGCATATCATAGTTGAAGACTTGGAAGAGGTTAATCAAGAGATGGAGATTCAAGAAGAAGAAGAAGCACAACCTCCTATGCCTTTGGTAAGTAGTGCAGAAGAGACTGAATTGGAAGAAATCTACCAAGATGAAGAGGTTGAAATTAAAGAAGTTTGCAAAGAGGTGGAAGTTGTCAGAGAAGAGCACAAGGGAGTGGAGCTTGCAATTTCGTTAAAAATACCTCCCCCTAAGTTGCCATCATCCTTCACAACATTCAAGTGGGTAAAATTCATATCCCTTAGCTTTCTAATTCCACTTGAATATGGGCTACTGGAGACGGATGGTCAACTTAGAGCTCTTTGTGGCATAAAGAGTAAGAGGAAGATGGCCAGTGGTAAGAATTGTCCTGCAAGGTTTATTATGGTTAGAAGCTTTAAGTTTAAACGCAAGGGTTGGTGTAGAGCTCAATTGAATGGGTCTAGGAAGCTGTTTGGTAGCTGCAGTGAGAATTCAAATTACTTATCACCCGGTTGGGAAAATACAGATCCCGACAAAAATGGGTGTAAAAGCAAGATTTGGGATCCTGGAATCTGCTCTGACATTTGTCACCCCGGGAGCCTAAAAATCTGATTGAAGCTTCTTAAGGGCTTTACATGCCTAGTTTGGGACCCCGGAGGTTACTGGAAGTGCAAACACTGGTGGAGATTCCTGGATGAATACAAGCATAAGCCACCATAACAGGGAGCTCACTAAATGTCCAACTTAAGGACTCTAAGTAAAAGTGCTAGGTGGGAGACAACCCACCATGGTATGATCGTTCTTTTTTTTCATTTTTATTTAGTTTTATTTGTTTTTGAGTTTTATTTTATTTTATTATATTGAACCTGGAGTTTTTGCATCACATTCATATTAACACTGCATTCTGTATTTTTTTCAGATTAAAAAAAAAAAAGCACGCACGCGACGCGGCAGCATCGCTGACGCGTCCGCGTCACCAGTGCAATGGGAAGAAAAGAAAACAAACAGAAAGTCACGCGAGAGCGTGGCTGGAGGTGCGCCTTTAGCATAATTTGACCCCACGCGACCGCGTCGCTGACGCGACCGTGTCAAAAGAGCCTCCCACGCGTCCGCGTCCCCACGCGACCGCGTGGCCCTGTAAATCAACGTAAAAAGGTGTATGGCCGAAAGTTGAGCTGGAATTGGGCTGGACTCGTGCTGGAAGCCCAAGCCCTACCACGCGACCACGTGCCCCACGCGACCGCGTGCCCCACGCGGCCGCGTCATTTTAAGAAAATGGCCATTGACGCGTTCGCGCCAACCACGCGACCGCGTCACCCAAAATTTGGCAAAAGAGTTTCGAACAGAGAATTGTGCGACCGCGAGGCTGCACTCGCGTAAATCGCACAAATCAGTCCACGCGATCGCGTGACCCACGCGTCCGCGTCGCCTAACCTTATTGCGCACCACGCGACCGCGTCACCAGCGCCGCACAACCTATCCAGATTAGTGCCAATTTTCTTATTTTTTCCTCTCTAATCCTAATTTTTCTATCTTTTCTTATTTTTTCTTCGTCCTTTTCTTACTTTCTTCTTCTTCATCCCTCTTCACTTCCATTCTATTTCATTTAATTTATTTGCACACTTTCATTCATTGCATTATTTTCATTGGTGTTAGATATTTATTTGGGTCATTATTTTTTTATATTTTTGTGGATTATTCAAAATTTGTTTGACAATTATATATTACTTTTTAAAGGGTTGCTTGCATGTTCAATTTAATACTTTCAATAGCTTATTTACCATGCATGCTATGTGTTTGTGAAAAAGCTCATATGGCATTATGCATTTTTCTAGATCATTCCATTCTACTATTCTGATGCCTGTTTTTTACAAATTCCCTTTTTATATTTTATTAATTTAATATAATTGTTCTTACAAATAGGTTGTTAGTATGAAAGACTTGGTAATTTAAATTGGACATTAAATGCTTGATCTATGCTACTCATGCCTCTGCCTGCATGCCAATAAACACCTTGCATTTAATTGTCTCCATATGCACTGCTATATTCCCGTTTATGATTTTTCACATGTAGTCATAACCATGTGTCAACATCATTTATCTTTTAATGTTCATTAATTACCACCTCTCCTATTCTCTTCCTTGCTCTATCCCTTTGAATTTAAGTTACTTTCTTCTTCCCTCTTCAGGATGGCCACCAAGAAGGATAAAGAGAAAGCTACTCCCAAACCACCGGCAGGAAAGGAACAAAAAGACCCCCAGTTGAGGAACCACAACCCCATCCACTTACACATCTTAGCATGCACCGAGGACGGTGCAATCTTTAAGTGTGGGGAGGTTGATAAACCGATCTCCATGGGTTAGCTATTCTCTTCTTTTCAACACCATTGTTTTATTTTCTTTGTTTGTTCATTGTTGCATTTGCATGGTTAATTGCATGTTTATTTGATTTGTGCATTTAGTTACTACTTGGATGAAGTAATATTTTCTTTTTCAAGAAATTTTTATAGTATTTCACTAATTTAAATTGAAAATTTTTTTGTTAAATTTGTTTGAAGTTGTATTTGGAACATGGTTTTTGAGCTAAAGAACACACAACCTATGAGATTTGAGCTTATTTATATGGTTACATTATTTAACCATAAATATTTTATTCCTGTGTGTTTCCTTCTCTATGATTGTAATCTATATTTTGTTCCAATCTATATGTCCATTATTTAGTGTATTTACATGCTTGCATATGATTGAGGCCATTATTTAATTTTAGCTCACTTATCCCAAATAAGCCTACCCTTTAAATCACCCTTGTCAGCCACTTTGAGCCTTTCAATCCCCATTTGTTCTGTATTTTACCACATCACTAGCCTTAAGCAGAAAAATAATCAAATATCCCAATTGAATCTTTTGGTTAGCTTAAGATAGAGATTGTGCAACAATTAAGTGTGGAGAAATTGTGGGAACTTGGGTTAATAAGGGAATGTATCATGTTTCTAATTTATTTGAATATTGGGAATTTGGGAACCTACTCATGAAAAATCAAAATAGAAAAATAATGGAGAATCCATGTGCATTGATAAGTTATGTTTGCTTTTATGATTCAAAAAAAAAGAGAGAAAAAGAGAAAAAGAAAAAAAAATATTCAATAAATAAGTAAATAAATAAGGGGACAAAATTACCACAATGCTAAGTTAATAAAAAGATCGATGCACATGTGTTAAAAGTAAAGAAATATCAAAATTTTGGTACATGAGTATGGGAATCATATAAAAGTGGGAATTATGGGTAGCTAGGCATGAATTTAAAAGTATATAGAGTATATGTATATTAGGTGAGAGCTTAGGCTAATTAAAGATTCATATTATAGCTCACTTGGCCATACATATATCCTCACCCTTACCTTAGCCCCATTACAACCTTGAAAAGACCTCATGATGTTTGCATTAGTATGCTAAATATTTGTTGATTGGTTAGATAAAGAACAAGGTTTAGAAAGCAGGATTAGGGAAGAGTAGAGTGATTAACCCTAGACACTTGAGAGATTAGAGTGATATACACTACCAGTAAGGGTTCAATGCTTAATTCTATGTTCCCTGCTTTCATGAGCTATCTTCTTACAAGTTTACTTGCCTTTCATCGTATGATTTGAATTAGTGAAGTCTGATTTATGTTTGTCTTGAAGAACTTGTTTACTTTTAACCAAGTAGGTAGAATCATTTTGCATGTAGTTGCATTCATATAGATAGGTTGCATTTCATATATTCTATCATTCCTCTTCATTCTTTATAGCTTCTCTTGAGCTTAGCATGAGGACATGCTATTGTTTAAGTGTGGAGAGGTTGATAAACCACTATTTCATGGTTTATCTTATGCTCAATTGAGTGGTTTTTATCAACTCTTTACCCACTTATTCATACTATTTGCATGGTTTTACATTTGCCTTCCTAATTATGTGCTTTGATTGAAAACATGCTTCTTTAGCCTTAAGTTCCCTATGATTAAATCCTCTCTTATTACCATTAGATGCCTTGATATGTGTGTTAAGTGATTTCAGAGATTACAAGACAGGAATGGCTCAGAGGATGGAAAGGAAGCATGCAAAAGTGGAAGGAATACAAGAAGTTGGAGAAATTGCTAAGTTGTCTAGCCTGACCTCTTCGCACTCAAAAAGCTATAACTTTTGCTACAGAGGTCCAAATGACGCAGTTCGAGTTTTGTTAGAAAGCTAACGTCCGGGGCTTCGATTTGATATATAATATGCCATAGTTACCCTGACGCTAGATGACACAAACGCGTGCTCCATGCGGACGCCTCGCAGTGGCAAAAATCAGTGTGGCAGATTTCTTCTCCAGCAATTTCTGGGCTATTTTCGACCCAGTTTGCGGCCCAGAAAACACATATTAGAGGCTATAAAGTGGGAAAATGCATAAGTTCATAATTCACTTTTCATATGATTTAGATGTAGTTTTTAGAGAGAGAGGTTCTCTCCTTTCTCTTAGGATTAGGATTTAGGATTTCTCTTAGTTTTAGGAGTGATTCTCAATCCCAGGTTCAATGTTCTTTTACTTTATATTTATCTCTTACTTTCAGATACTTTAATGCTTATATTAGTTATGTTGCCTATTTGGCTTATGCTACATTCATGTTATGATTTTCTTAATTAATATTATTTGAGGTATTTCAGATTTAAAATTGCTTTGCTTTATTTATATTGATGCTTTTAATTTAATTTAGAATTTTTCCTCTTGGCTTTGGTTGAGTCATTGGAGACACTTGAGTTATCAAACTCATTGTTGATTGAAACTTAGAATTCTTCAAGAATTAATTCGAGTTCCAAGAACTCTAACTTATCTCAAGGAAAGACTAGGATCTGAGGAATAAAAATTAATTCATCCACTTAACTTACCTTCATAGTTAGAGGTTAACAAAGTGGGAGAAAAATCCAATTCTCATCACAATTGATAAGGATAACTAGGATAGGACTTCCAGTTCTTATACCTTGCCAAGAGCTTTGTTATTTATTATTTTAACGACTTGTTATCTTACATTACTTGCTCCTTCTTTCCAAAACCCCCAATTTACAAGACTCATAACCAATAATAAGAACACCTCCCTGCAATTCCTTGAGAAGACGATCCGAGGTTTGAATACTTCGGTTATCAATTTAAAAAGGGGTTTGTTACTTGTGACAACCAAAACGTTTGTTTGAAAGGACTTTTGAAGGTTTAGAAACTATACTTGCAACGAGGATTTATCCACAAATTTCTAGACCACGCAAAAGTTCTCTCATCACTCATACATCAAATATCTCACAGAACAACATAGGTTGCTGAGGCATCTCATCCCTTTGGGACGTGTTTCCCGACTTCTGACACTGATGGCAAGACACACAGAAATGGTTAGCATCCTTGAACAAGGTTGGCCACCAGAATCCACAATCCAACACCTTTTAGCCGTCCTTTGTAGGCCAAAGTGGCCACCACATTCGGACGAATGGCAAGCTTCAAGAATAGGTTGAATTTCAGATTCTGGGACACATCTTCGAATTACTTGGTCCACGCTCCTCTTCCACAAGTGAGGTTTATCTCAAATGTAGTATTTGGAATCACTCCTCAACTTGTCCCTTTGGTTTTTAGAAAAGTTGGGAGGGAAGATTTTCACAACCAAGTAGTTTGCCATTGGGGCAAACCAAGGAAAACTATCCAATGGGAACGAGTCATTCATTGGGAATGGGTCAAATTTTAAATTCTCAAGGCGGCTTAAATGATCCGCAACCAAGTTTTGAGACCCACTCCAGTCCCTAATCTCAATGTCGAATTCTTGCAAAAGTAGGATCCAACGTATGAGTCTAGGCTTTGACATATTCTTTGTCAATAAGTACTTTAAAGCTGCATGATCCGTGTATACCACTATCTTGGACCCTAACAGATAAGAACGGAATTTATCTAAAGCATGAACAATAGCTAAGAGTTCCTTTTCCATAGTGGTATAGTTGGATTGTGCTGCATCCAGTGTTTTAGAAGAGTAAGCAATGACATAAGGGAGTGTACCATCGCGTTGTGCAAGCACGGCACCTACAGCATGGTTTGACGCATCGCACATTATCTCGAATGGCAACGTCCAATTGGGACCTCCCACAACCGGTGCTGTGGTAAGAACTATCCTTAGCTCTTCAAACGCTTTCACACATGCACTGTCAAACTCAAAGTCCATATCTTTTTGGAGTAGGCGTGACAATGGCAAAGCAATCTTGCTGAAATCTTTGATAAAGCGCCTATAGAATCCTGCATGTCCCAAAAACAAGCGGACCTCCCTCACAGATGAGGGGTGAGGTAAAGTGGTAATAACATCGACCTTGGCCGAGTCTACAGAAATGCTTTCACTAGATACCACATGTCCTAACACTATACCTTGTCTTACCATAAAGTGACATTTTTCAAAGTTTAAGACAAGGTTAGTTTCAACACATCTAGCTAGGACCTTGGCCAAGTTTTCTAAGCAACAATCAAATGAAGTTCCATAAACATTGAAGTCATCCATAAAGACTTCCAGACAATTCTCTATTAGATTGGAAAAGACACTGGTCATACACCGCTGAAAAGTAGCAGGTGCATTACATAGTCCAAATGGCATCCTTTTGTAGGCAAAGGTGCCAAAAGAGCAAGTGAATGTGTTCTTTTCCTGATCTTCAGGAGCAATGTGAATCTGGAAGTAACCAGTGAATCCATCAAGAAAGCAATAATGGGATTTACCTGCCAAACGGTCCAACATCTGATCGATAAAGGGAAAAGGGTAGTGGTCCTTCCTTGTGGTGGCATTCAGTCTTCTATAATCAATGCACACTCGCCACGCATTTTGTACTCTTTTGGTGATCACTTCACCATCATCCTTCTTGACCGTAGTGATGTCCGATTTCTTGGGATCAACCTGGACCAGACTCACCCATTCACTGTCAGAAATCGGGTATATGATACCCACATCAAGTAGCCTAGTGACCTCCTTCTTTACCACATCAAGGATGGTCGGGTTGAGCCTCCATTGCGGTTGCCTAACTGGCCTAGCTCCCTCTTGGAGAAATATATGATGCATGCACTTGCGAGGGTCAATTCCCACAATATCAGCTAGGCTCCAACCAATTGCCTTCTTGTACCTTCTTAGAACATCTAGGAGCTTTTCTTCTTCTTCACTCGAAAGCTCACTAGCAATAATGACCGGAAACTTTTGGTTGTCCTCTAAGAAAGCATACTTCAAATGAGATGGAAGAGGCTTCAGTTCACTCTTTGCCTCGAGTTAAGGTTCCTTTTCATCAAGCTCACGAAGTTCATTCTCAACAACTTTCTCATGTTCATCCTCTTGATCATCTGTCTCTTCAATAATATGGTAGCATAACTTGTTGTGGTCTTCTTCTTGCACTTCCGCTATCACTTCATCAATTACATCACATCGGAGCACGGAATGCTCTTCGGGAGGATGCTTCATGGCTTCTTCCAAATTGAACTTGATATTCTTGTCACCAACCTCAAAGGAATATGTGCCGATGAAGGCATCTAACTTGAATTTAGAGGTCTTAAGGAAGGGTCTACCAAGTAGAACGGAGGATGAGCTTTTATTTTCTATTGGGGGCATTTCAAGGATGTAAAAGTCAACCGAAAAGACCAAGTCCTTGATTGCCACAAGTACATCTTCTGCTATTCCCATCACAGTGATCACACTCTTATCGGCTAAGGCAAACTTCACCGCCGACTTCTTTAATAGAGCTAAATTCAACCGCACAAAGATAGAAAGTGACATGATGCTTACGCAAGCTCCTAGATCATACTTACAGTCATGAAAAGTGCATCCACCAATATAACAAGACACCAAACAAGGTCCAGGGTCACCACATTTCTTTGAAATAGGTTCCATCAAGGAAGAAATTGAACTACCCAAGGATAATATCTCCAACTCTCCTATCCTATCCTTATGAGTACACAAGTCCTTCAGAAATTTTGCATACTTCGGAATTTGTTGGATAGCATCAAGAAGTGGTATGGTTACCTAAACTTTCTTGAACACTTGAAGCATGTTTAAATCGAATTCCGGCGTCTTCTTTGCTTTCTTCACCAAGGAAGGGAATGGGATAGGAATAGACTCATCCACTATAGATTTCCTTGATCTTGGGCTCCTTAAGGCTTACACCTTCTTCATCTTGCTTTTTGCCTAACTCCTCTTCTTCATGTGGAGGTTCAACAACCACTTCTCCCTCATGAATATCTTCCATGACCCTAGGAGGTATCTCCTCCAATGTAGTCCCTGACCGTAGAGTGATGGCATTGAGACCGCCCTTTGGGTTTAGTTGGGGTTGGGAAGGAAGGCTAGAAGAGCTTGAGGGTTGGTTGGTGTTGTTAGAGGAGGACATGGACATCTTCGAAATCATGTCAGTGATATTGGCCAATTGAGCACTCATGGCCTCAAATTGAGCTTTATAGCCCTAATCCGGTTTATCCACAGTGGCTCTAAGCTCATCAACTTGATTAGTGGAAGATGAAGAGGATTGGTTGGATTGTTGTTTACGGTGTGGTGTTTGGTATTTGGTGTAGTTATTTTGGTTTTGGTTATGGTAATTTTGGTTGGCTTGGTGGTTGTTGTTGTTGTGGTGGTATTGAGGTGAAGATTGGTTGTTGTTGTAATGAGAAGAAGAGTTGTTCCATCTTTGGTTTTGATTGCTCCCTTGTGCAGTATCCCTCCACCCATGATTTTGATTACTACCATGAGAGTAGTTATTTTGGCCTTGAGAAGGATAGGGCGGACGATTGTTGTAATTCATATTGTCCACAACAAGAGCATGCTCCTCTTGAATTTGATGGCATTGATCGGTGTAATGTGTGGTTCTAGAGCACAAACCACAAATTCTAGGAGGGCCTTCAAGTTGAGCAACTTGAGGTGGAGCTTGGATGGCTTGGATGGAGTAGTATTCCTTTTGATCTTTTTATATTTGAGTGAGGATAGTGGTCATGTCCCCAAGCGCCTTGATTAAGCTTGCATCGGAAGGAGATGGTTCTACCACACCCTTGAGAGGATTACTTCTCACCCTTACATGTTGTGTAGCCTCAGCAACATCATTTATCAATTTCCAAGCTTCTCCTTCCGTCTTGTTCTTTGAAAGGGAACCGCCACTAGAAGCGGTGAGCAATCTTCTATCTTCCGCACAAAGACCTCTGGTGAAGTAACTAATGAGCAAGTGAGTGTTCAATCCATGGTGTGGACAAGATTCCAATAGCCTCTTGAACCGATTCCAATACTCATACAAACTCTCTTGGTCCTTTTGCATTATACCTGAAATCTCCTTCCGGATGTAGTCGGTCTACTCCAGTGGGAAGAATTTATCTAGAAACTCTCTTCTCAAGAAATCCCAATTGGTCACAATCTCATCCGGTTGTGAATAAAACCACATTTTTGCTTGCCCTTCAAGAGAGAAAGGGAAGGCAAAAACCATAATAGCCAACTCATCGGCTCCATGCCTTCGAGCCGTAGAACAAGCAACTTGAAAGTCTCTTAGATGTCGGATGGGGTCTTGACCCGGCAACCCATGATACTTAGGAAGTAGATTTATCAAGCTACTCTTCAACTGAAAGTTCGGATCATGGTTAGGATACCTTGCTTACAAAGGTTGAAGTATGATATCCGGAGCTCCTTGCTCATGCAAAGTGATCCGTCGTGGCTCCACCATGTATGGCTCACCTGTAGGATGCAAAGATGTATTAGTAGTGCCAACAAAAAAATAGGAAGTAGTGGACTCCAAGTCACTCTCGGTTCCGTCTAGTGATTCGGTATGTTCCTCAGAAGAGGCCGAAGTACTAGCCGTATAATCCAACTGCCGTCTAGCTTGCCGAGTGTGTAACAAAGTTCTTTCAATCTCAGGATCAAACTCGGCTAAACTAGAATTCGGTTGAGACTGAGTCATCAAACTTGGGAGTCATAGCACACATACAAAAAAAAATCTAAACTATGCTAAGTATTAAAAGAAAGTAAACTATCTACAATATTCACATATTCACATAACCAATATCAAGGCATATGTTGCAACCATTCCCCAGCAACAGCGCCAAAAATTTGATGGGACCCCGTGGACTATGTTGGTATAGAATTTCTCAATAAAATCCCGTTGTAAGTATAGCTCTTCCCAACAATAATCCTCGAGTATCAAATTTAGAAGGGAATTTGGTTGTCAAAAGTTTAACCCCAATAAAAGTAACCGAAGTATTCAAACCTCGGGTCATTGAAGAACGAAATTCTCGCACGATCTAGAATTTTCACAAATAAATTTGCATTGCAAGTATAGTTTCTAGACCGACAAGAATTCCTTTCTTACAAAAGTTTGGTTGTCACAAGTAACAAAACCCAATAAAATTTATAACCGAAGTATTTAAACCTCGGGTCGTCTTCTCAAGGAATTGCAGGGAGGTATGATTTATTATTGGTTATGTAAAAAGATATGTTTTTGGGTTTTTGAAATAGGGAACAAGTAATTTAAATAACAAGAAAAATAAATTAATAATTAATAAAATCTCTTGGCAAGGTATGAGAAATTTAGGTCCTATCCTAGTTATCCTTATCAGGTGTGAAGAGAATTAGATTCTGCTCCCACTTTTAATTAACCCTTGCTAAACAAAGGAAAGTCAAGTTGTCAAATTAATTTGATCCTCAGGTCCTAGTCAACTCCTATGGAAAGACTACAGTTATTGGAGTACAAATTAATCAGTAAAGAACTCCAATTTCAATCAACAGCTGAGTTTGACAAATCAAGTGTTATAAATTACTTAACCAAAGCCAAAAGGGGAAAATAAATCTAAATTGAATAAAAATTCCTTCAGATGGGAAGCAGTAGTAACATGAATAAAAGAAAGAAATCTTAAATCTGAAATACCTCAAATTGCATTTAAACATAAATTCAAGTCCTAACATGGAAAGGTTCATAAGCCAAATTGAAAATATAAATAACAATTAAAGTAATAGAATAAATAAAGCTAGAAAGTAATTTAAAGGAACATTGAACCTGTGATTGAAGAAATAATCATAAACTGAAAAGAATCCTAATTCTAAAAATCTAAGAGAGAGGAGAGAACATCTCTCTCTAAAAACTATATCTAAAATCTAAAATTGTATATATTAAAGCTTGATTGATTAATGAATGGATTCTCCCACTTTATAGCCTCTAATCTGTGTTTTTTGGGCCAAAAATTGGGCCAGAAACAGCCCAGAAATCACTGGGGGCAAAATTTGCCACACTGATTTTCGTCATTACGACGCGTCCACGTGGAGCACGCGTTCGCGTTTCCTAGCTGTATGGCCACTATAGTAAATTATATATCAAATCGAAGCCCCAGATGTTAGCTTTCCAACGCAACTAGAACTGCGTCATTTGAACCTCTATAGCTCAAGTTATGACCGTTTTAGTGCGAGAGGGTCAGGCTGGACAGCTTAGCAATTTCTTCAACTTCTTGTATTCCTTCCATTTTTGCATGCTTCCTTTCCATCCTCTAAGCCATTCCTGCCCTATAAACCCTGAAATCACTTAACACACATATCAAGGCATCGAATGGTAATAAGAGAGGATTTAAACATAGGAAAAATAAAAGCCAAAGAAGCATGTTTTCAATCATAGCACAGAATCAGGAAGGAAAATGTAAAACCATGCAATTAGTATGAATAAGTGGGTAAAGACTTGATAAAAACCACTCAATTGAGCACAAGATAAACCATAAAATAGTGGTTTATCAACCTCCCCACACTTAAACATTAGCATGTTCTCATGCTAAGCTCAAGAGAAGCTATAAGAGAGTGAAGAGGAATGGTAGAATGTATGAAATGCAACCTATCTATATGAATGCAACTACATGCAAAATGTTTCTACCTACTTGGTTAAAAGTAAATAAGTTCCCCAAGACAAAAATAATTCAAATTTCACTAATTCAAATCATACAATAAAAGACAAGTAAACTTGTAAGAAGACAGCTCATGAAAGCAGGGAACATAGAATCAAGTATTGAACCCTCACTGATGGTGTTTATCACTCTAACTCTCAAGTGTCTAGGGTTAATCTCTCTACTCTTCTCTAGTCATGCTTTCTAAACATTGCTCTTCATCTAACCAACCAACAAATATTTAGTATACCAATGCAAACATCATGAGGTCTTTTCAAGGTTGTAATGGGGCCAAGGTAAGGGTGAGGATATATGTATGGCCAAATGAGCTATAATATGAATCTTTGACTAACCTAAGCTCTCACCTATACACACACTCTATATACTTTTAAATTCATGCCTAGCTACTCAAAATTCCCACTTTTGCATTACATACTCATGCATCAACTTTTCTTTAATTTTATCACATATGCATTGATTTTTCGTTAACTTAACATTGGGGTAATTTTGTCCCCTTATTTATTTACTTATTTATTGAATATTTTTTTGGATTTTTTTTCTTTTTTTTTATTTTTTTATTTTTTTATTTTTATTTTTTTTAATAGAAAAATAAACATAACTTATCAATGCACATGGATTTTTAATTTTTTTAGTCTCACATGAGTAGGTACCCAAATTCTCAATATTTTATCAAAGTAAAAACATAACACATTCCCTTATTAACCCATGTTCCCACAGTTTCCCCACACTTAATTGTTACACAATCCCTATCTTAAGCTAACCAAAGATTCAATTGGGATATTTAATTGTTTTCCGCTTAAAGCTAGTAATGTGGTAAAATATAGAATAAATGGGATTAAAAGGCTCAAAGTGGCTAACAAGGGTGACATAAAAGGGTAGGCTTATTTGGGAAAAGTGAGCTAAAACAAGTAATGGCCTCAATCATATGCAAGCATGTAAATACACTAAATAGTGGACATATAGAATGGAACAAAGCAAAGATTGCAATCATAGAGAAGAAAACACACAAGAATAAAAATTTATGGTTAAATAATGTAACCATGTAATTAAGCTCAAGTCTTACAGGTTGTATGTTTTTAGCTTTAAACTATGTTCCAAATACAACTTCCAACAAGTTTAACACAAAAGTTTTTAATTTAAATTAGTGAAATACTATAAAAATTTCTTGAAAAAGAAAATATTACTTCAACCAAAGTGGTAAAATATGCACAAAATCAAACAAATATGCAATCAAACATGTAAATGCAACAATGAACTAATAAAGAAAATAAGACATTGGTGTTGAAAAGAAAATAACTAACCCATGGAGATCGGTATCGACCTCCCCACACTTAAAGATTGTACCGTCCTCGGTGCATGCTAAGATGTGCAAGTGGAAGGGTTGCTTCGCAGCTAGTGCTCTTTTTGTTCCTTTCCTTGCCTGGTGGTTTGGGAGTAGCTTTCTCTTTACCTTTCTTGGTGGCCATCATGAAGAGGAAAAAGGAAGGTAACATGTAAAATCAAGGGTTAAAGCAATGAGGAGGACAGTATAAGTGATAATTAATGCCAAGGTAAAGAAGGATGTCGTGAACACATGGTCGCGACTACATGTGATCAATTCATCAATGGAAATATAGCAAGGGCATATTATGGTAAGTAGATGCAAGATGTTGATTAGCATGCTAGCAAGGACATGAGTAGCACAGATCAAGCATCAATAAAAATGTATTATCACTCGTAACAAACTAATCACGTTTGTATTGACAATTAATTTCAATGAATAAAAAGAGTTTGCAAGGGTTTTGTAAAAAATAGGCAGTGGAGTAAATGAATAGGGTAATTAAAAAAATGCACAATCCTATACGGGCTTTTTTCACAAACACTTGGTATGCATGTAAAACATGTTAGGGAAAATATTAAATCTAAACATGCATGCAACCTAAAAATTAATATTAATTGTCAAAGCACTCTTGATGGTATCCAAAAGCTCAAGTATAATAATATATGACCCAAATAAATCTCCAACACCAATATAAAATAATGCATGGAGAAAAAGAAAAGAAAGAAACTATAAATAACTAAGTATGAAAGAGAAAAATTGTTGAGGAAAGAAAAGTAATTAAATGCAATAAAGAGAATGAAGAAAGAAAGGAGAAGAGAGTGTAAAATCGGGACGTGACGCACGCGCGCAAGGCACGCGTGCGTGTGAGATATGTTTTCATCATGTGTCGCCCACGCATACGCGTGGGTGGTCTGAAAGCGAAATGACGCGCACGCGTCAGGGACGCGTACACGTGGGGTGATTTTGTGCCTCTAGCACAGTACTAGTCCCACTCCATCATAACTCTCTGCCATACACCTCTTTACGTCGATTTTTTAGGCTCACGCGTTCGCGTGGGTGACGCAGACGCGTGGGGAGGCTATTTCGCAAATGACGCGAACGCATCATTAACACCGTCGCGTGGGCATGATTGTGCCTAAGGCACGCCTCCAGCGATGCTTTCGCGTGACTTTCTGTTCAATTTTATTTTCTTCCCAACGCACCTGTGACGCTGCGCGTCGCGTGCGAAATTTTTTTTTTTTAATGCAGTATGCTGAATGCAAAATGCAGAATGCAGATGATTATGCAGAAATTATGAATGAACACAAATAAAAATAAAATAAAATAAAACTAAGAACAAAAAGGAAAGAATATACCATGGTGGGTTGTCTACCACCTAGCACTTTTAGTTAAAGTCCTTAAGTTGGACATTTGGTGAACTCCTTGTCATGGTGGCTTGTGCTTAAATTCATCTTGAAATTTTCACCAATGCTTGGACTTCCAATAAGCTCTATCAATGCCAAGTAAATTTCTCAAGCTTTGATGGAGTTTTTCACAAGCTTTGAGCTCCCAAATTTGATCCTCATGTATGCCTGGATCCCAAATCTTGTTTCTGCACCCGTCTTCAAGTGGATCATGATGATTCCATCCGGGTGGTTCAGCCTTAGAATTCTCATTTAGGCACCCAAACATCCTCCTAGACCCAATTAATTGAGAATTATGCCAACCCTTGTACTTCAATTTAGAACATGCAACCATATTGAACCTTGCAAGACAACTCTTATCACTAACCATCTTCCGCTTGCTCTTATAGCCACAAAGAGCTCTAAGCTGACCATCTGTCTCAAGCAAAGCA
Source organism: Arachis hypogaea (assembly GCF_003086295.3). Lineage (NCBI taxonomy): Eukaryota > Viridiplantae > Streptophyta > Magnoliopsida > Fabales > Fabaceae > Arachis > Arachis hypogaea. The sequence continues at coordinate 61,338,136 of NC_092054.1, read as the reverse complement.
TATTCAAGTGAGCTAATTAAGTTTAGAGATGAGAGATTTACCCACTTGAATGAAGGGGTGGATGGTGATGGCTTTGGGGGAGAGGTCTCCAATAACTTTGGCAAGGTGATTTCCAGCTCAATTCCCTTGTGCTCTTCTTTGACAATTTTCACCTCTTTGTAAGCTTCTTCAATATCAACCTCTTCCTCTTGGTAGCTTTCTTCCAATTCAATCTCTTCTTCATTGTTCACCAAGGGCATGGGAGGTTGTGCTTCTTCTTCTTTAATTTCCATGTCAAGTCCAATGGGAGAGGATTCAATTGTAGATAAGAATTCATCAATGATTGAATCCATCTCTTGATCATCCCCTTCAAACTCTTCAACCATGATATGCCTCGGAGGTTGTATACCCTCCTCAACATCAATTTCAAACGTCTTTAAAGGAGGTTCTATAACTTGACTTTCCCATAGAGGTTCAGCATCTCCTAAGTCTTCAACCAATTCTTCTTCTTCGATAATTACAGCTTCCTCCACTTGTTCCAGTACAAAGTCATGCTCCTTACTATCCAGTGGGGTTTCTAGTATCTCTTTCATGCTACATTCTTCATTAGATTGCCCACATGAAGCCATAGGGGTTCCTTGAGTATCCGAACGTCGAGAAGGTAATCGATTTATCGCTTGATTCAATTGGTGACGTGTGGCATGAAATTTTTCAAATGTTTCCTTGAGTTGCTCCCTTGATTCTTGGGGTGATGGATATGGACATGGTGCATAGGGAGGTGGTGGTTCTTGGGAGTAATTGGGTTGGAATTGGAGTGGATAAGGGTTGGGGTCATATGGAGGTGAATGGTGTAAAGGGGCTTGTGACTATGGTGGTTCAAAGCTATGTTGAGGAGGTGGTTCATTGGCATATGATGGAGCTTGTTGGTAACTACAAGGGGTTCCATCATATCTGTCATCTTGGTATGCACCTCGGAATGGCTCTTAACCATAGTAATTTGGTGGATGTTGGTTATCATGAAGGGGTCCACCATAACTATTGTTTCGGCATGCATTGTAGGATGGTCGTTGTCCATGGTATCTTGGAAGGTGTTGTTGCTGAAAGGGTTGATTAGATCCTCGTGGCTCCGTCCATCTTTGATTGTTTCGACCTTGATGCATGTTCCTATTATAGCTTCCATTCCTTTCAACAACATTAGAACCAAACTCAAAGGGACGGGGTGAGAACTCATAGAAACTAATAAAAATTAAAAACAAAAACAAATAAACAAGCAAACGAAAATAAAATAAAATAAAATAAAATAAGAGAAAAGGTTTGAAAAAGATTTAATTTTAAGATTAGAAAAGATAAGATAAGTTAGGTAAGACTTTAAGAGAAGATAAGTTTTTAAATTAAAAGGTTTTGAAATTTAAATTTTTGAAATTTGAAATTTAAAATTTGAATTTTAAATTTTGAAAATTGAATTTTGAAATTTGAGATTAGAAATTTGAAATTTGAATTTTAAATGTTGAAATTTGAATTTTTGAAAAAGTCAACAATATAAGATAAAGATTTGAAAAAGATTTAAATTTTGAAAAGGTTTTATTTTTAAAATTTTAAAATTAAATTTTGAAATTTGAATTTTTGATTTTTGGAAGTTAATTGAAATTTGAAATTTGAATTTGAAATAAGATAAGATAAGATTTTGAAAAAGATATGATTTTTGAAAAAGATTTGAATTTTGAAATTAAAAACTAAGATAAGATAAGAGAAAAATTTGAAAAAAATCTGAAATTTTTTTTCGAAAAAAATCAATTTAAAAGTAAATATTTACAATAACCAATAATAAGGCACACATTTGCATTCTCCGGCAACGGCGCCATTTTGAAGAACGAAACTCTCGCGCGATCTAGAATTTTCACAAATAAATTCGCGTTGCAAGTATAGCTTCTAGACCGACAAGAATTCCTTTCTTACAAAAGTTTGGTTGTCACAAGTAACAAAACCCAATAAAATTTATAACCGAAGTATTTAAACCTCGGGTCCTCTTCTCAAGAAATCGCAGGGAGGTATGATTTATTATTGGTTATGTAAAAAGATATGTTTTTGGATTATTGAAATAGGGAACAAGTAATTTAAATAACAAGAAAAATAAATTAATAATTAATAAAATCTCTTGGCAAGGTGTGAGAAATTTAGGTCCTATCCTAGTTATCCTTATCAGGTGTGAAGAGAATTAGATTCTGCTCCCACTTTTAATTAACCCTTGCTAAACAAAGAAAAGTCAAGTGCTCAAATTAATTTGATCCTCAGGTCCTAGTCAATTCCTATGGAAAGACTAGAGTTATTGGAGTACAACTTAATCAGCAAAGAACTCCAATATCAATCAACAGCTGAGTTTGACAACTCAAGTGATATAAATTACTTAACCAAAGCCAAAAGGGGAAAATAAATCTAAATTGAATAAAAATGCCTTCAGATGGGAAGCAGCAGTAACATAAATAAAAGAAAGAAATCTTAAATCTGAAATACCTCAAATTGCATTTAAACATAAATTCAAGTCCTAACATGGAAAGGTTCATAAGCCAAATTGAAAAGATAAATAACAATTAAAGTAATAGAATAAATAAAGCTAGAAAGTAATTTAAAGGAACATTGAACCTGTGATTGAAGAAATAATCATAAACTGAAAAGAATCCTAATTCTAAAAATCTAAGAGAGAGGAGAGAACATCTCTCTCTAAAAACTACATCTAAAATCTAAAATTGTATATATTAAAGCTTGATTGATTAATGAATGAATTTCCCCACTTTATAGCCTCTAATATGTGTTTTCTGGGCCAAAAATTGGGCCAGAAACAGCCCAGAAATCACTGGGGGCGAAATTCGCCACACTGATTTTTGTCATTGCGACACGTCCGCGTGGAGCATGCGTTTGTGTTGCCTAGCTGTACGGATACTATAGTAAATTATATATCAAATCGAAGCCCCAGATGTTAGCTTTCCAACGCAACTAGAACTGCATCATTTGGATCTCTGTAGCTCAAGTTATAACCGTTTTAGTGCGAGAGGGTCAGGCTGGACAACTTAGCAATTTCTTCAATTTTTTGTATTCCTTCCCTTTTTGCATGCTTCCTTTCCATCCTCTAAGTCATTCCTGTCCTATAAACCCTGAAATCACTTAACACACATATCAAGACATCAAATGGTAATAAGAGAGGATTTAAACATAGGAAAATAAAAGCCAAAGAAGCATGTTTTCAATCATAGCACAGAATCAGGAAGAAAAATGTAAAACCATGCAATTAGTATGAATAAGTGGGTAAAGACTTGATAAAAACCACTCAATTGAGCACAAGATAAACCATAAAATAGCGGTTTATCAGTCATCTCACAAGGAATGGGAAAACTTGTGCTTCAACATTGGTTAGAAATCCGGGGTTGTAAGTCATAAGCAAGAAATTAAACTAGGAATCTTAACAAACAAGTAGTCTTGGAATGCAAGAAACTAATTCAAACAACTAGAGCAAATTGTAAATGATTCCAAACTCATAAAATATCATCCAATGTAATTCTATTCTAAACTAAACAAGTAGCTATGACTAAGACAAATTAATCAAGATTTTTGGGTTTCCAAATATGAATGATAAAAACAACTCTTGGCTAAGCATGGGAATTGATATTGCTATCCTTTTATCCATAGCAATTATTGACAATTATGAGGTACCAACCTACTAAGCCTACTTCTCAAAAGCCATAAGTACGTATTGTCTACTCCTAGGCTTGAAGTACGTTAAATAGGTTTGATCACATCAACCCATAAGTTCCAACCTATCTACTAATTAGATTAGTAGTGGGTTAGTGTCAATGAGTATCAAATTGATCACCTAGGGTTCTCAAATCACCAATTCAATGAGACCCAATGACTCAAGGTCACTCAATTCCCCTAGCTTATGCCAAGAGTAAAGAAAACTACTCCATAATCAAAGGAATCATTTCATCAAACACATGGTAAGCATTAATGAAAGACATATTCAAATTGCAATTAAATTGAAACTAACAAATACCCACTAACAATTATCAACATACAATCACTCAAACAACACAACTAATCATGGAAATCATCAATGTAACATTAGCAATTCAAGATTCACAACATTTATGAAATGGGTATAAAATGACAATTGACAAGATATCATGAAACTAACACAAGATCTAAGCAAAATTATACTAAAGAATTCAAATTAAACAATTAAAACTAGTAGTTAGCAAGATCTAATTCATAATTCAACAAGAGAAGATCAAATTAAAGTTAGATCTAGAGAGGAACAAGGATTTATCTCTCTAGAAGAACAAAGAACTAAAAACTAGCTAAAAATTATGTCCATGTGTAAAATGATTGATCCCCCCCCTCCATTTTCCCCCTAGCATCCTTGGGTCTTTTTCCATGCAGAAACAGCTTGAATTTGGGCCTGATGAGCCTCAAAAATTGCCAGGCACGATTTCCTTTAATGAGCTCACGTGTAGCCTTCCGCGCGTGCGCGCCATGCGTGCGTGCACGCCGATTGCTTTTGTGATCCACGCGCGCGCCATGTGCGCGTACGCGTTGGTGGACTTTCTCTGATCCGCGCGGATGCGTCCATCCTTGTGCGCCACTTCCAGCTATCCGCTTACTTTCATTCGATGCTGAAGTTCCCAAAAATTCAATTTTTCATGTTCCTTCCTCTTGTGCATGCTTTCTTTCTCTCTTCTAGGCCATTCTTGTCCTATAATTTCTGAAATCACTCAACAAATACATCACAGCATCGAATGGCAATAAAAGAGGATCAAAATATAGCAATTCTAGAGCAAAATAAGCATGTTTTTCATCATGAAGCAAAATTAGGAAGAGAACACAAAACCATGCATTTCTTGTGGATAAGTGTGAGAAATATTGACAAAAACCCCCAAATTCTACACAATATAAACCATAAAATTGGGGTTTATCAGTAGCCCCCAAACTTACTCAGTTAGTCGATATTTATTCAAAACCAATTGAATGGTAAGAGTTGTTCGATCAATATAATTATGTGTGGGGATTCTTTTCTGATTAAGAACAATTTTTCATGGATGGCATATAGTATTTGATTTATGCGAACTGAAAAGTTTAAAAATATGTATTTGTTGACCAAATCGATTGTATGATCTGAGGATGCAATGATCAATTGTCTTGAGAATTTTTCCAACTCACAGCAACTTATTGACGAATTTCTTGCCTAAACAATTAATTATTGAATATTGAGTGAATAATAAAGGTTTGTAACATAAATAAAATGGATTGAAAGTAAACATGCATAAATTATTGTAAAATAGAGAAATAAATTGAGATAATTGCTAATTGAGTTTGTTTTTTGATTGGTAAAAAGTCATTTTTTTTCGGATTGATTAATAGCCAATTTTGTTTTCCGATGGATTGATTGATTGATTTTGATATATGAAATGATAAGATACATATATAATGTGAAGCAATTTGAATATATAGTGTAGTAGATACCTCGTAGAAATCTATGATGTATTGGAAGTGGATATAAAAGATTTATATGAGCAAATTAGATTATACATATACATAATTTTACCGAAGTAGAAATATCAACGGCGACTTATAGGTAAGGTTCATAAGTTATAACTCGATATGAGTTGGTGGAGAAGGTGAAATTTGCTCACGTATGATCGAGGTCCATTCTCATCAGTTGAAGTTGAAAAATTGAAGACACATTAAACATGTCCTGTTCCAATCGCCAATACATTAAGAAGAAATTTTGTTAAATACATATTGTGAAATCATTGGCTAAAGTTAAAATTAAGCTCCATCATTCCGAATAATTAGAAAAAAAATTAATAAGACAGCATGAACGTTGAGTAATTAGTTGAAGAACAAGCAGTAATTGCTAATAATGATAATATAAACAACAAATAGAAAAGTTTTCAATAATACATGAAAACAATTGAGAAAGAATAAGAAAAAGTGTAGCTTATTAAGGTGTCAATAGGAATAAGTAGTTATGTATTTTGCTGTTTTGCTAAAAATCAATAAAAAAAAGTGTCATTACCATGGTAAGTCGCTTAAAATTTTTATAGTCAACAACATAAGAAGAAAAAAAAGGAATTCGGCATAATAATAAATAGTATGATCAGAGCAAAGCAATGTAACATACCAACAACCTTTTTTTAGATGGTGCTGCTTTACTCTGGTTTTCAAAAATTCCTGCAGGTTCTATCTCCAGCTTCGAAGATCTGGCAAGATCTTTCATAGACTATTTCGCAACCTCAAGAATATACGTCCATGGGTTGGACTACCTCAGCACCATCAAACAAGGGCAACACAAAAGCTTAAAGGATTACATGACTAGATTCGCCAAAGCAACTGTGGAGATACCCGACCTTGACCCCAAGGTATACCTCCACGCGTTGAAAAGCGGCCTAAGGCCAGGAAAATTCCAGGAAACAGTAGCGGTAACGAAGCCAAGGACCTTGGAGGAGTTCCACGAAAGAGCAGCAGGACAAATGGAGATTGAGGAACTCAGAGAAGCTCGGCGGGCGGAAAGATCCCTACCCCGGCTAGAAGACGAGAAATACCTCAAGACGCCGAATCAGAAGGATACCAAGAAGCCTTTCAAGCTAACCCCGAAATATGATGCCTACACCTAATTCAACACAAAAAGAGAAGACATCATTAAGGATATTATGAATGCCAAGATCATCAAAGCACCCAGTAGAGCGGGATCTTATCAGGACCAAAGATACGTCGATAAAACGAAACCCTGTGCCTTCCATCAGAAATTCAGCCACACGACCGACGAGTGTGTAATCACCAAAGATCTCCTCGAAAGACTGATAAACCACTATTTTATGGTTTATCTTGTGCTCAATTGAGTGCATTTTATCAATCTTTCATACACTTATTCATATGATTTGCATGAGTTTACGTTTTCCTTCCTGATTTTGTGCTATGATTGAAAACATGCTTCTTTGGTCTTAATTTTGATATGTTTAATCTTCTCTTATTACCATTCGATGTCTTGATATGTGTGTTAAGTGTTTTCAGAGATTACATGGCAGAAATGGCTTAGAGGGTGGAAAGGAAGCATGCAAAAGTGGAAGGAATACAAGAAGTTGAAGGAACTGCAAAGCTGTCAGCCTGACCCTCTCGCACTAAAACGACCATAACTTGAGCTATAAAGGTCCAAAAAATGATGCGGTTCTAGTTGCATTGGAAAGCTAATGTCCGGGGCTTCGCAATGATATATAATTTGCTATAGCTGCTCCGAAGCCAGGCGACACGAACGCGTGGATCACGCGGACGCGTGACCTGGCGAAAACCCAATCCGCGCGAACACATGGACGACACTTCCGCGTCACTTTCCCGCGATTTGTACGTACCAGAAATCGCTGGGGGCCTATTTTTTTACCCAGTTTTCGGCCCAGAAAACACATATTAGAGGCTATAAAGTAGGGGAATGCATCCATTCATTAACATGTCTTCCATTATTCATTTTTCATATTTTAGATGTAGTTTTTAGAGAGAGAGGTTCTCTCCTCTCTCTTAGGTTTTAGGATTAGGATTCCTCTTAAAGGATTTAGGATTTCAACTTCTTCTCAGGTTCAATATTCCTTTTATATTTTTATTTATTCTAATGCTTTTATTCGTATCTGACTTATGTTACCAATTTGGCTTATGAGCTCTTTATGTTTAGATTGATTTTCTTTTATTAATGCAACTGAGGTATTTCAGATTTATGATTCTTATTTAGCTTTTTATATTCTTAGCTTTAATTGATTAATTGGAGACTCTTGAGTTATCAAACTCATTGTGATTGATAATTGTTATTTTTGCTAATTGAATTGAATTCCAATAACTCTAGTCCTTTCTTAGGAATTGACTAGGACTTGAGGATCAAACTAATTAGTTTACTTGACTTTCCTTTGCTTTAGTAAAGGTTAACTAAGTGGGATTAAAACTCAATTCTCATCACCATCGATAAGGATAACTAGGATAGGACTTCCAAATTTTTATACCTTGCCAAGAGTTTTATTATATATTAATTTAGTAACTCCTGCAATTTATTTTCCTTGTTCAAACCTTTTGAAACCCAAAAACACTGTTTTTCATAACAAATAATAAATCATACTTCCCTGCAATTCCTTGAGAAGACGACCCGAGGTTTGAATACTTCGGTTTATAAATTTTACTTCGGTTTATAAACACAAGTGCATTAGGAAGAAAAGAAAAGTGAACAGAGAGTCACGCGAGAGCGTGGCTGGAGGCGTGCCTTAGGCATAAATATGCCCACGCGACCGCGTCGCCGACGCTGTCACGTCATTTGAAAAATAGCTTCCCCACGCGTCCGCGTCACCCACGCGAACGCGTGGCTCTGTAAAATCGACGTAAATGGGTGTATGGCAGAATGTTGGGCTGGAACGTGGCTGGACTCGTGCTAGAAGCACAAGCCCTATCACGTGACCGCGTGCCCCATGCGTCTGCGTCATTTTCAAAATATGGCCATCCACGCGAACGTCAACCACGCGACCGCGTCACCCAAAAATCTGGTGAAAAGAGTTTCGAATAGAGAGTTGCGCGAACGCGAGGCTGCACTTGCGCCAATCGCACAAATCAGGCCACGCTATCGCGTGACCTACGCGTCCGCGTCACCTGACCTTATCGCACACCACGCGACCGCGTCACTCACGCGTCTGCGTCACCTGCGCCGCACAACTTATCCAAATCAGCGCCAATTATCTTATCTTTTCTTTTCTAATCCTAATTTCTTCTATCCTTCCTTCTTTCTTCTTTCTTTCTTACTTTATCTCTTTCACTTCTCATTCTTTTTCACCTTCATTCTATTTTACTTAATTTGCATACTTTCATTCATTGCATTTTAATTTTGGGTATATTTTTATTTTATTTTCTAAAATTATTATTTTTTTCATTGGTGTTAAAATTTTCTCATTCAACTGTTACATATTTTTGAATTATTCTGGTGCTTCATGATTTGTTTTATTCTAATTGGGTATTATTATTTATACGTCAATGCTAATTTTTATAATACTGATATTCCTTTTGCATTGATATGCACTTACACTATTTTGCATTACCCACACCCTCTTCCCCATTGTTGCAATTCTTGCACTATTGATGTGCCGTATGCTTCTACTGTTTTCTCACTGCATGTTGTAGCTACCATGTAATTGAGACCTTTATTATTTGGCATTACCAACCCATATTTTATTTATTTTTCTTATCTTTATTTCTGGGTTACTTTTCTCCCTTTTTCTCTTCTTTTAGGATGGCCACCGAGGAAGGGAAAAGGAAGAACTTCTATATGGGGAGATAGGCAAGTCAATCTGCACAATCTATAGAGAAAGGCATCAGTTGGAGCAGTCCGTCCACTTGTACATCTTAGCATGCACCGAGGACAGTGCAATCTTTAAGTGTGGGGAGGTCGATACCGATCTCCACGGGTTAGTTATTCTATTCTCAACACCAATATTCTATTTTCTTTGTTTGTTCATTGTTGCATTGCATAATAGATTGCATGTGTAGTTGATTGTTTGCATTTAAATACTGCTTGGTTGAAAAATAATAAGTTTCTTTCTAGGACCCTATTTTTGAAAAAAAAAATTTCACTAATTTAAATAAAAAAATTAAAATTTTCTATGTGTTAAATTTGTTTGAAGTTGTATTTGGAACATGATTTTTGAGTCAAAGAACACACAACCTGTGAGATTTTGAGATTAATTACAAGGTTACATTAGTTAACCATAAATATTTTATTCTTGTGTGTTTTCTTCTCTATATGTCCATTATTTAGTGTATTTACATGCTTGCATATGGTTGAGGCCATTACTTGTTTTCACTCACTTATCCCAAATAAGCCTACCCTTTTATGTCACCCTTGTTAGCCACTTTGAGCTTTTTAACCCCCTTTATTCCATAACCACATTACTAGCCTTAAGCAAAAAAAACAAAATAAAAATTCCAAGTTGAATCCTTGATTAGCTTAAGATAAATATTGTGTATAATTTAAGTATGGAAAATTTTATGGGAACATGGGATGATAGAAAAAAAAACAAAAAAGGGGAATTAAATTGAATAAGTTATTTGAAAATTTGGGAAGCATGCTCATGTGAAATCAAAATAATTAAATTACCATGTGCATTGAAAAAAAATATTAAGTAATTAAATAAGGGGATACAAAAAAAAAGAAGAAAAATAATATTACCCCAAATGCAAAATAAAAAGAATCAATGCACATGGGACAAAATTCAAAAATAAGTTTGATACATGAGCATGTAATACAAAAGTAGGAAAAATTTGGGTAGCTAGATAAAGCATTTTAAATTATATAAAGCATGTATATGTTAGGTGAGATCTTAGACTAATCAAGGATTCACTTTGTTAGCTCACTTAGCCTTATATATATATATATATATCCTTACCTTTACCTCAACCCCATTACAACACTGAAAAGACCTCTTGATGTTTGCATTGGTATACTAAATATTTGTTGATTGGTTAGATGAAGAACAAGGTTGAGAAAGCATGACTAGGGAAGAGTAGAGTGATTGACCCTAGACACTTGAGAGTTAGAGTGATATACACTACCAGTAAGGGTTCAATGCTTGATTCTATGTTCCCTGCTTTCATGAACTATCTTCTTACAAGTTTACTTGTTTTCACTGTATGATTCGAATTAGTGGAATTTGATTTATGTTTGTCATGGAGAACTTATTTATTTTTAACCAAGTAGGTAGAATCATTTCACATTTAGTTGCATTCATATAGATAGGATTGCATTTCATACATTTTACCATTCCTCTTCACTCCTTTATAGCTTCTCTTGAGCTTAGCATAAGGACATGCTAATGTTTAAGTGTGGGGAGGTTGATAAACCACTATTTTATGGTTTATCTTGTGCTCAAATGAGTGAATTTTATCAATCTTTCATACACTTATTCATATGATTTGCATGAGTTTATGTTTTTCTTCCTGATTTTGTGCTATGATTGAAAACATGCTTCTTTGGTCTTAATTTTGATATGTTTAATCTTTTCTTATTACCATTTGATGCCTTGATATGTGTGTTAAGTGTTTTTAGAGATTACAGGGCAGAAATGGCTTAGAGGATGGAAAGGAAGCATAAAAAAGTGGAAGGAATACAAGAAGTTGAATGAACTGCAAAGCTGTCAGCCTGACTCTCTCGCACTAAAATGACCATAACTTGAGCTACAGAGGTCCAAATGATGCGGTTCCAGTTGCGTTGGAAAGCTAACATCCGAGGCTTTGCAACGATATATAATTTGTCATAGCTGCTCCGAAGCCAGGTGACACGATGGCGTGGATCACGCGGACGCGTCCTGGCAAAAACCCAATCTGCGCGAACGCGTGGACGACGTTTTCGCGTCACTTTCCTGAGACCTGTACATACCAGAAATCGTTGGGGGCGATTTTTGGCCTATTTTTGACCCAGTTTTCAGCCCAGAAAACACAAATTTGAGGCTATAAAGTAGGGAAATGCATCCATTCATTAACATGTCTTCCATTATTCACTTTTCATAATTTAGATGTAGTTTTTAGAGAGAGAGGTTCTCTCCTCTCTCTTAGGTGTTAGGATTAGGATTCCTCTTAAAGGATTTAGGATTTCAACTTCTTCTCAGGTTCAACATTCCTTTTATATTTTTATTTATTCTAATGCTTTTATTCGTATCTGACTTATGTTACCAATTTGGCTTATGAGCCCTTTATGTTTAGATTGATTTTCTTTTATTAATGCAACTGAGGTATTTCAGATTTATGATTCTGATTTAGCTTTTTATATTCTTGGCTTTAATTGATTAATTGGAAACTCTTGAGTTATCAAACTCATCGTGATTGATAATTGTTATTTTTGCTAATTGAATTGAATTCCAATAACTCTAGTCCTTTCTTAGGAATTGACTAGGACTTGAGGATCAAACTAATTAGTTCACTTGACTTTCCTTTGTTTTAGTAAAGATTAACTAAGTGGGGTTAAAACTCAATTCTCATCACCATCGATAAGGATAACTAGGATAGGACTTCCAAATTTTCATACCTTACCAAGAGTTTTATTAGATATTAATTTATCAATTCCTGCAATTTATTTTCCTTGTTCAAACCTTTTGAAACCCAAAAACACTGTTTTTCATAACCAATAATAAATCATACTTCCCTGCAATTCCTTGAGAAGACAAAGGTTTGAATACTTCGGTTTACAAATTTTATTGGGTTTGTTACTTATGACAACCAAACATTTGTACGAAAAGATTTTCTGTTGCTTTAGGAGCTATACTTACAACGCGATTATATTTGTGAATTTCTTTACCGATAGGAAATCAGTTCGTCAAAATGGCGCCGTTGCCGGAAAATTGCAAACGCGTGCCTTATTATTGGTTATTGTAAATATTTGCTTTTTTGCTTGTTTATTTGTTTTTATTTTTGCTTTTTCGTAAATTAAGAGGTTATTGATTTTTATTTAGTTATTAAAAATTTTTCAAAAATTTGTTCTTAGTGTTCATCTTGATCTTCAAGTTGTTCTTCGTGTTCATCTTGACCTTCAAGTTGTTCTTAGCTGTTTTCTTCGTTTTGATCTAAAAATTTTAAGTTTGGTGTCATTTTATTGTTTTTCTCTTTCCTCATTTAACTCAAAAATATCTTTTCTCTCTATTTTAATTGAATTTTCGAAATTTGCATAAAAAAATTCAAATTTTTTTAAAATTTTTATCTTATCTTATCTTAGTGTTAAATTTCAAAATTCAAATCTTTTTCAAAAATAATATTTTTTTCAAAATCTTATCTTATTTCGAATTCAAATTTCAAATTTCAATTAAATTCCAAAATTTAAAATTCAAATTTCAAAATTTAAATTTAAAATTTTAAAAATCAAACATTTTCAAAATTTAAATATTTTTCAAATCTTTATCTTATATTGTTGACGTTTTCAAAATTCAAAATTCAAAATTCAAAATTTAAAATTCAAAAATCAAAATTCAACCCAAGACCAGAATGATCATAAACCCAAGACCACCAACCTTGACGACCCTGTAGTGATATTAATACAAGCAGGAGACCTCCTAGTCCGAAAAGTCCAGGGAGCAGTGCAGATGTCCTTTTCTACTCCACCTTCCAAAAAATGAAGCTCAGCATAAACACAATACAATCCTCTTCAGGCGAGTTGGTCGGTTTCTCTGGGGAACGAGTTTCCATCCTAGGGAGCTTTTGGTTGCAAACGACAATAGGAGACCACCCCCTTTGTAGAACAAAAGACGACCTGTTTCTGGTCATTGACTGCCTGAGCCCTTATAACATAATCCTCGGTAGACCATCATTAAACTCTTTTTGTGCCATTGTGTCCACTGTCCATCTCTGTGTCAAATTTCAGGCAAATGACGATAAAACAGCAACTGTCTACTCAGATCAAATTCAAGCTCGACAATGTTATAATGAGAGCTTAAAAATCAAAACAGCAAGAAACACAGAGAAAATGAAACAACAAGAAACCCCTACCGACATGCTAGGGATCGACCCAGACTTTATCTGTCACAAGCTATAGATCGACCCCAAGGTCCGACCTATAGCACAGAAGAAACTAAACATGGGAAACGAAAAAAGGTCGACCTGCCTACAAGAAACCCGGAAGCTCTTAGATGTCGGCTTCATCAAAGAGCTACGCTTCACAACCTGGCTATCAAATGTGATAATGGTAAGAAAGGTATCAGGTAAATGGCGCATGTGCGTCGACTTCACAAATCTAAATAAAGCATGCCCCAAAGATGCATACCCTCTCCCCTGCATTAACAAACTAGTAGATAATGCATCAGGCTACACTGTGTTGAGTTTTTTAGATGCATATTCAGGATACAATCAAATTCTGATACACCCAAAGATCAGGATAAAACAGAATTTATCACTGAAATGGGGAACTATTGTTATAAAGTAATGTCTTTTAGACTAAAGAACGCAGGTGCCACCTACTAGTGACTTATGGACAAAGTCTTCAACAAACAAATAGGGCAGAATCTCGAGGTATACGTCGACAACATGGTCATCAAAACAAAATAACCTAAAGATCACGGAGAAGATATCGAAGAAATCTTTACACAACTAAGGAAGCATAATATGTGACTAAATCCCGAAAAAAGCGCATTCGGGGTAAAGGGAGGAAAATTCCTCGGTTTTATGTTGACATCCAGAGGAATAGAAGCCAACTAAGAAAAATGTGACGCAATAATAAAGATGAAGAACCCTCAAACAGTCAAGGAGGTGCAACGACTCAACGGCAGGCTCGCCGCTCTGTCCAGATTCCTCCCAGCAATTTCTACACATTCCCAACACTTCTTCAACATATTAAAGAAAGAACAAAGATTCAAATGGGACGCCGAGTGTGAAGCAGCTTTCTAAAAGCTCAAATTAATACTCTTATCTCCACCGATTCTCCAAAAACCAGAACCAGGTAAACCCTTGCTACTAATGCAATAAGCTCGGTCCTAATGCAATAAGCTCGGTCCTAGTCACAGAAACAGGAGGACAACAACACCCGTTCTACTTCATCAGCAAAACATTGCAAAACACCGAGCTACGATACACACCAATGGAAAAGCTAGTATACGCACTGATAGTGACAGCACGACGATTGTGGCACTATTTCCAAAGCAACCCAGTCGTGATCAGGACTAGCCAACCAATACGACAAGTTCTGCTAAGACCCGAGGCATCTGGACGATTGACAAAATGGTCAATTGAACTATCAGAATTTGACATCTCCTACAAACCAAGGACGGCTATGAAAGCACAGTTTTTGGCCGACTTTGTGGTTGTACTAGCCAAACAAACAGAGGAAAATCATGTGTGGGAACTATACGTGGATGGCATTTCAAACTCAGAGGGATCCGAAGCAGGTGTACTGCTCACGAACAAACAAGACCTCCAAACCAATCAATCAATTCGTTTCACATTCAAGGCAAGCAATAATCAAGCCGAGTATGAAGCATTGCTCGTCGGGCTCAGACTAGCGCAATCCCTCAACGTTACCCACCTTCAAGTATATTGCGACTCACAACTAATCGTGCAACAAGTAACTGAGCAGTTCCAGGTAAAAGACTAGTTATTGGAAAAATACCATTCAATAGCTAAAGAACTTATGTCTCAATTTCATTCGATAAAAATCACACACGTAACTCAGGAACAAAACACCCGAGCAGATGCACTATCAAAATTGGCAACAACTAGAAAAACTCAACAAGAATCTATCATATCTCAACTAACAATAGCTGAGCCGAGCTTCAGCAACAACTCGATCTTCTCAATATCACAGGAAAACGACTAGCGAACACCATACATACAATACCTACAAACTGGGGACATTCCGGAAGGATTGAAAGACGTGAAGACATTCAAGAGGAGAGCAGCCTCCTACACCCTAATCAGACACAATCTATACAAGAGAGGGTCCTCCCAACCCCTGTTACGTTGCGTAAACAAAGAAGACGCCGACATCATCATGAACGAGGTTCATGAAGGAGTATGCGGCAACCACATAGGAGGGATGAGCTTAGCATCCAAAATAACCAGGGCCGGGTACTACTGGCCAACAATAAAACAAGATTGCATCAACAAAGTCCAAAAATGCGACAGCTGTTAAAAGCACTCATCGATTATACAAAATCCAGCCGAGCTACTACACACATCAGAGGTAAGCTGGCCTTTCCACAAATGGGGGCTTGACATCCTCGGTCCATTCCCAAAAACCCCCGGCCAGGTAAAATATTTACTCATAGCAATTGATTATTTTTTAAAATGGATTGAAGCCTTGCCTTTAGCAAAGATCGGGGCTAATAAAGTACATTCTTTCATATGGAAACACATTATCTGCCGATTTGGAATACCACATGAAATTATCACTGACAATGGTTGGCAATACACCGACCAGAGCTTAGCCATATTTTTGCAGGGTTTCAAAATCAAACACCATTTCTCCTCAGTGGAACACCCACAAACGAACAAGCTTGCCGAGGCTACAAACAAGGTCATCCTCCAAGTGATCAAAAAAAAGATTGGCTAGGCCAAAGGAGAATGGGTCGCGCTAACACCAGAGATCCTATGGGGTACAACACCACAAGACAGACAACTACACAAGAATCCCCCTTCAGATTGGTTTATGGCACTGACGCCATGATACCAGTTGAGATCGCTTTAAACTCACCAAGGGCCGAGAATATCCCATCCGACAACAACAAAATAAGGCGAGCAGAGCTAGATGTAATAGAAGAAGTTTGAGACAGCGCAGCTACAACAAAAAGCAATGCAAGAAATAATCAAACAAAAATACAACAGGCGAGTGCAACCCAGAACATTCGCTGAGCATGACCTAGTGCTCAGACGAACAGAGGAGGCCAGGAAACCACCCACACATGGAAGGCTCACCGTGATATGCGAAGGTCCATACCGAATTCAGCATGTCCTTAGCAAAGGCGCCTACTCATTACAAAGACTAGAGGGGGACGAAGTCCCTGGAATCTGTAATATCTCATTTTTAAGAAACTACTTTATGTAATTGTGATGAGGACAAGAGGAGACACTCTTTTTCTTACTGCTGTGGTTTTTCCCACATTGTGTTTTTTTTTTTTTTTCACAGAGAGGGTTTAATGAGGTCCCTCACCCCTCATCACCCCATGTATGACGAATGTCAAATTAATAATAAATGACCATACTATCTATCAACTACTCTCATTACAAACAAACAAACCCTACATAGGGATAAACATTCCAAAATATTCCAATAAGGAATCCAAACTTCAGTTTCGCGAAACAAACAAGCCAAATCCAAATTTTCAAACAAACAAACTAATACAGAAAAACATCAAAATACAAAGGAAGCACTAATCAGCCTTCCCCACTGACTCACTCTCATCCTGCTTCTCACCCAATGTCCCATCTTCTATCAACTGCCCATCTTGGATAATCTTTGTAACATCCAACATGCTGACGTCAACCTCAGGCACCACAACACCAATCTGGCTAACTGCTCGATCGAAACCTAAAGTAAAAGCAGACAGCACTTATTCCTCAAACTCAGGAATCCTAGAGTTTAATTTCCCAATCTCAGTAGCTGAATCCTCCTTTAACTTGGTAAGCTCAGTACCTGCCTCTTTTAATTTCTCTCGTAGCCTTCAACTCATTCCTTAGTTTTAATACCTTCTCATCTTTTTCCTGCAAAGAAGCCTTCAGCTTTTTTATGGCAGCAACATTATCACCTTCCAAAATAGAATCTAACTCGGAGGTCCTCCCAATGGACATCAACCGAGCCCCAATGACCTAACAAGAGCATACACAAACTTTGTAACATCATATAAGAAAAACAAACAAAGCATTAAGAAAGTATATACGCTTACCTGCAAATACCGGGCCACGCCAGTTTTTCCAGCCTCATGAATGATCTTTACGTCAGAATCAACCTGGGCAAATTCGTCCGAAACGACCATGAAGGGATAACCAGTAGACCACAGCGATCGTTCAGGACCATCTCTATAGCCGTGAAGCATCACCTGGCTCTCATGAGCCGAACAAATCTCCTCCGCAGTGAATGCCCTAGCATCTTCCTTAACACCAGTAAGATCAAGAGCTCTCAACGACCCATCACCCCTTTTTCTTTTCAGACTACCATCAGCAGTTGAACAATCAAAAACAATATCGCTTTCCCTCACATTTGTTGACAAGCCTTCCTTTTCTTTCTTCTTAGTCTTTGAAACAAATGCCTTTAAATTAGCGGTAGTAAGAGTAGAAGCCTTCTCACCTACAAACACAGAAACATACATAACCAACCATTACAAAATTAACACAAAACACCAAATACCACAACAAATTACCCAGATATTCCTCAATAGCCTCTCTATCTCCCTCCAGCTTCAAAATACTTGATATCGATAGCGACTCAGATGAGGACATCGCAGAAATTAAAAAATCCAACACATACTCTTCACTCTTTACTCTATCCTCACAATCCAAAATTTGTTTAGGCTCAGGAGACCAATAAACAGGAAATCTCTCAATCATTAACGAGTCCAAAAAGAAAGGCTAAAACTCTTCCTCAATCTGCACCTTAACGAACATTTCTTTGAAATCCTTGAAAGACTGTTTATACAAACTGAATATACTTCGGCCAAGGTGACTGCTCAAGTTAACCCAACCCCCCCCCCCTCCACACCCCTTTAGCTTGGAACAAAGAAAAGAATAAACCAAGCGACGGATAGCACTCAAGATACCCCATCAGACACTCAAAAGCCCGGACAAAAGCCTAGGAGTTTGGATGCAACTGTGTGGGAGCACAGTTAAGTTGTGATAATACACCAAACTCAAAAATCACAAAAGGGAAACCTTACCCCCAATTCGGTCAACATGTAAGTGTATATATAGAAGTAAGACCTGTCCAAACGCCGTTCACAAACTCTATCATCTTCACCACAAGGCAGAATCCTAACCCCTAACTGATCCCCATTTCTAACCTACCTACATTCGTTTAATTGGGAAATTAGCTCAGCGGAACTAAAAATAGACACACGATTTCTCACATCAATATCTACCCAACCATACGGGTCATTACTATCCATCACAATTTTCTCCTTTTTACCTATACCACGACAACACAGAAAAAACACAGAGAAAGCAAAAAGACAGCAAGACAGTAAAAGTGAAAAGTCAGAAGACTAACCTTTCTTACTCATCGTTTCTACTAGAACAGAAGACAAGCGGACAACATAGAACAAACAAGTGGAAGTTACCAAGACATCTTTTCCAACACCCGCACGTTCTCCAATAACCAGAGGAAATGGCGCACCAAAGCCCAAATGCAGCCCACCAAAAAAAAACAAGTTGATCTTGGGGGCCCGTATACACTATATTTTCACGCACAATGATTCTAAAGCCGAAATAAAGCTCAACCTATTTTTTACAGGATAAGCTTGAGGGCTGTATACCATACCAACAACTTCGGCTACAGAATCATTGACCAAGCATTAAGCACAACTGAAAATATCTCTTCATATCCATACGCGAAGATCTCCGCACTATAACCGGACGATAACAAATATATGGAAAACAAACCCAAGAATCCCAGGCTATTCGCCCATCACACCGTTACAAAGCTCAGTCCCCGAAAGTCTATAAATATAAGCTACAACCCCAAGTGTAGCTAAGTCACATCCTTCAATACTGAGCTACACTAAGAAATCACATACCAATCTTATTTTCACAAAGCATTCCGCATTTTTAAGAAACCTACTAACTTGGGCGTCGGAGTCCTTTTTGCAGGTCCCACGTCGACGTTAACAGAGTCCCGAGGAATTCTCTCTGAGCACGAAGCAACAAGCCAAAGGAGCACTTGCTCGAGTTATAGCTCGGAGGAAGAATCCCAGCGCAGAACAACAAGTATATAAGAAATCAAACTCGGTGCAATCATCACATTATCCACAACAGAGCATATGCACAAGCCAAAATTAAGAGCAAAATATCAAAATATGCATCACTACTATATAATACTAAGTTATGTACAAACAAAATTAAAAAGTGCAATAAGCTAAGTAAAAAGTTCCTCAAAAGGATAAATTATATACAAAGTACCAAAAAAACATAAAAAGAAACTACACTAAAAGTGTTCAGAAATGAAGCTTGTCACCTAAAATGCGCTTGCTGAAGATACACAACCACCCCACACTTAAGATGTAGCACGGTCCTCGGTGCTCATGATCATGCGGAGTGGAAGGAGTCATCACTGTGTCACCTCCACCTTCAGCTGGTGGGTTAGGCGATAGAGTGGCTGCAAGAGTGATGGTGATGCTGAAAAGGAAAGAGCTAAGTCACAAAACAGCATATGAAGTGAACAGATAATAAAAATTTGAATGGAAGCATACATGAGAATCAAATTAAATCAAACATAAACATCTTCCAATCAAATTCAGAGCGTGAGGAAAGCTAACTTGCTTGTTCTCAAAGAATAAAAGAAGGAAGGAGCATTGTTACTATGCACAAAGAGAAAGAAAATGGTTAAAAGTTAAAAGTTAATGTTAGTTGAAAAGTAAAAAGAAAGTTAAAAGTTAAGTTATGTTAGTAAAAGGGAAAATGGTTAATTGAAAGAGAAAATAAAATTTAAAGTTAGGTGAAGGAAAAGAAAAAATTAGTTGAAAAAAAAAAACAAAAGTTAAATGTTATGTAAAAAGAAGGGAAAAGTTAGTAAAAGAAATGGAAGAAAAATCAAAAGTTAGGTGCATAGTCACAAGTTCCTTGATTCCAAAAAGTTTCAAAAATTTCAAAACAAGCAAGTTTGTATTCACTTCTAAACAATTCAAAATGCCAAAATAAGTGATGCACATGTATGTGTAGAGCACATAATCAAGTAAATATCAATCACAAGTAGTTGGCATGAATTAAAACAATTTGGTGTTGGAAAGTTAAAACTATTGAGAATAGGTTACTCAAGGAACATTCAAACACCAAATTCCAAGGAAGCATAAAAGTCACAAGTTGAAACAAGAATTGAAAACCTCATGATCTAAGTGACTTAATGAGAGTTAGGCAAAAATAAAATGAATCAATTCAACCACTTAGATTTAAAACCTTCAATCTTGTGAGTTTATGCAAAAGAGGCTCAAATTTTCCAAAGAATTTCAAGTTTATGGTCAATTTAAAAATTCACTTGAACTATTCAATGCATAGAAGTAAATTAGCATCACAAGTAAGCAAAGAAAGTTAGAAGCATGAACAAAACTTGCAAAGAAGTTCTTGAGGCAATCAGAGATCATGTAGCAAACAAGGGTCTATTTTGACACAGAAATTCGTCAAATAAAACTTTTTTGCTCAAACAACACAACGCAGCTTAATTTGGCAATCAAATAGAATAGCAGCGGAGTAGTGAATGCAAAAACCTCAACATCCAACAACCAAAACAAAGAAGCAATCAGCCGGATAGTCACTCAATAGAGTTAACAACAGTTGGAAACCAAAAGCAATGAAATACCAACTCAATCAATTAATTGAATCAAAGACGAATATTGAAAACATATTAAGATAAATTCTGGCAGCATTTCAGCAGTAAATTGGCCTATTTCCCCAAACTCAAACAATCAATTCAGATTCCATATGAATTCTTTGACAGTTAAAAGCACAAAAAATCATAATGAATTCATAGGAAGTAAGTAAATAAGCCAATTCCAGCAAGAAAACATGAGCAAACAATTAAAATCAATCCAACCAGCAACAATGAGAAAATAATGGCTCAAGATACAGCACCAAAATAGCAACAATACAGAAAAATAATGGACTCAATCAGCATTCTTTTCTTTGAAGTCCATACCCAATCACAAGTATTCAACATGAACTTAAACAAATAAGCATCCTGAATCAAGTGATTAGGTTCAAATTGGCACAAAATAGCAGCAATACAAGTTCAATTCATGCATTAAGTAAAATTGTCATCACTACAAACAAAATCCAGAAATTGTGCATTCCAAACAACAGCCATCAGCAAGAGTATAGCAACAATCACAATCGAAATTCATAGCAGCCCTCAGCAAGGATAAAGCAACAAAAACACTATGCAGCTTCAAGAAACCAATTTCAAACAAAGAAAGTTTTCCATTCCCAAACACCAACAGCAATATCTCAGAAGTTCAATAGAAATTCGGTCAAACAACTAACCAAATGAACTCAACAGCAATTTAACCATCAATTCAATCAGAAAAATCAAATCAGAATCTATGATTCCACATCATAAACAGCAACCTGAACAACAATATTCATCAACAAACAGAATTTTTCAACACTTACAGCTAAAATCAAAATCCAATAAACTAAACTAACCTATCCTAACAACCTAGAATCCACTAAACAGAAATCCGAATCTAACTAAGTAAATCAGATAAGAAAATAAAGAGAAGTAAAACTAAAACCTGTTTGAAGAACAGAAAAGAAAAATGCAAAAACAGGGGAAGCAGGGGTTGTGCAGTAGCAGAGGTGGAGGGATGCCGGCCCAGAGGTGGCGGCTTCAACAGGGGTGTAGGCAGAAGCGGCAGTGACGGAACAGAGGCTGAGACGCAGGGGTGAGCTCCTGGGGTGCGGTGGTGCTCAGCAACTGGTTCGGCGAGAAGAGTGCGGCGATGGTGGAATCGCGGAGGTGAGGCCTCGAAACAGTGAAGGTGTTGAGGCGTGCTGGGTGGTGTCGCCGAAGGTTCAGTCGCCCTAGGCGGCTCTAAGGTTCGGACATGGATGTGGATCAGGGTTCGTGGAGAGATGAGCAGAGGTTGGTGGGCTGGAGACTGGTTCGGCGCTGAGCCAAGGAGGTTGCGACGGCGGCGCTGCGAAGGGAAGAAGAAGGAAGAGGGTCGTGGTCGACGGTGATGGTTGGCGGTCAGGGAAGGCCGAAGAGGGTGATGAAGAAGGAGTGATGGTCTGGTTTTTGTGGTGACCCCGCGGAGAAGGTGAGAAGAGGGGAAGAAGAAAAGAAAGGGGCGCGGCGGTGTTGTGGACTTGCGGAAGGAAGGTGAGGAGAAGAAGAAGAAAGAGGGAAGGAGAAAGCCGCGGTTGCAGAGCGGATGGACAATGATGGAGATTTGAAACAGAAGTAGAGAACTTCGCGGTGGTGATAAGGAAGATGGTGGGTGTTGGATGGCTCAGAGAAGATGAAAGGGGAAGAGAAAGGGTTGCGGCTGGGTGGTCGCCGGTGATAGTGAGCGGCGGCGGTTGGTTCGTTGGTGGGTGGTGGGCGTTGAAATGGAGAAGGAGAGGATAGGGATGAATGTTGGGGAAGGAGGAGAGGGGTACTGAGGAGTCACACGGTTCTCATCTAAGGGGGGAATGCAGACGCACCAACAGTGCCGGTGCTCCCAACAGAGGAGGGTGAATTGGGAGCGCGTACGCATCAACGCACGAAAAGAAAAATGGACAATAGTGCGTATGCATATGCTGCTGTACAAACGCCACGGATAGAAGGGTAGTATGGAAGTGTGTGCTCGCATAGCAAGTGTGCGTGTGCACAGCACAAACAACGATTTTTTTATTTTTCAAACAGAAATTAACTCAACATTTTAATACGCATATAAATAAGAAATTAATAAAAATATGCAACTATTTACATTCAACTTTAAAATTAATCCAAAATTTTATCTTTCAAATCAAAATTATGAACTATTCAAAGCACTTTTAATATGTACAAACAAAAATCTATCTAAATTTAACTATCTAGAGAGTAATTAAAAAAATTAAACATGCAACTCAAGTCAAAAAGGTAATTTAAAACAAAATTACTAGCTATATTACATATACATTTTAAAACAAAAATCTATTAAAGCCAGCTAACAATCAAGAGAAATTTACAAACAAAAACAAGCAACCAATCAAAAACAAACTATTCACATATTCACATATAAACAATAGCCAACAATGTAACACCATTGCAATCCCCGACAACGGCGCCAAAATTTGACAACGGCCAAAAGCATGGATTAGGAATTTGATTATCAAAATGGAATTGGCGTTGTAAGTATAGTCCTAACCCAACAAATTAACCATCAATCAAATATTATCACAATACAAACCAAATATAAACCGAGAGTATTTAGACTCCCGGGTCGTTCTTCCCTAGGAGTTGCAATGAAGTGTATAATTATTGGCTATGAGAGGAAAGCATGGGGAATTGAGAATGAAAGCAAGAGAGCAAGAGATATAAATAACAAGAAATTAAATGATCATGCAAGGAATGTAAATGGAGGCAAGTAAAGGCAACGAAAAATGGAAATTGAAAGCTAAAAAGGACTCTTGGCAAGAAGTGCGTAATCTAGGTTTCCTATCCTAGTTGTGGACCACAAACATGGCAATTGTGTGGAATCAATCCAAACTAGTCAATCCTCCTTGAGAATTAGTCAAAAGCATAATTGATCTCAATCCATAAGTCCTAGTCAACTCACTAATTACTTAGTGAAAGACTAGCGTCAATGGAAACCAAACCAATTAACTATTCTCACACAATGCGGAATGGACATCCATAACTCAATTCCACCCAAACATCCAATTTCTCAACCAAGAGTGTGAAAACTAAACATGCAAGAAATTAAACATCAAAGTAATAAAAGTCAAAGCAATTAACTTCAAATGCAAGAAACCTCTTGGCAAGTAATTGAGAGCTAAAGCTACCTATCCTAGCCATTGACCACAAACATATGATGATTATGAAGAGTTAATCCTACTTAGTCAACCTTACATCGAAGACAAGTCAAATAGGCATAGTTAATTTCAATCCCTAAGTCCTATGTCAACACTAAGGGTCACATAGAGTCAAGGGAGACCAAATCAACTAACTACTCTAATATATCAAACAAGAATGGACATTAATGACTCAATGATCACCATAGTCAACAATTCCAAGCCAAGAGTGAAGAAAAACTAAGTGAAAACTAAGCCAAACATTTTATCAAATACTTGGTGTGCATGAAAATAAAATAATATTAAATTATATTAAAAATAAAATCTAAAACAACAAAAGCAAGAAAATGACAATAACAACTAAAGAAAGCAATAAATGACATGAAAACATAAATTTGCATTAATTGGAATTAAAATAACTAAGGTGTTCATAACATGAAAATTACTATAAAAGAGAAAATAACAAAAGAGATGAAGAAGGTAATGACAAGAAAGCATAGAAACATAAATGAAACTACACTAAAACAAGAATTAAAGTGCTGAAATTAAAGGAAACTAAGCTAAAAACCCTAATTCTAGAGAGAGGGTGAGCTTCTCTCTCTAGAAACTAAGAGAAAACATCATAAAAGCTAAACCTAATTGCCCCCCCTTCATCCCTCTTCAATTTGGCTTGAAATAGCTTCAGAAATGAGTTGGATTGGGTTTTGGGAGCCCAGAAATCTCCCCCAGCGGTTTGCAATTAATGAGCTCACGTGCCAGGACGTGTGCGTACGCACAGGTGTGTGCGTACGTACACTTGCTATTTTCTGACTTGTGCGTACGCACAAATTGTGTGCGTATGCACACTTAGACTTATATCCAACATAACAAATTGTATATCATTTTGAAGCCTCGAACGTTAGCTTTCCAATACCGCTGGAACTGCCTCATTTGGACCTCTTTAGCTCAAGTTATGATCACTTTAGTACCGAGAGGTAAGGATTGGCAACTTTACAAACCCTTCATTTCTTGAATTCTCCCATTTTGCATGCTTTCCTTCCACTTCTTCAATCCATACATGCCTTGTAAGCCTGAAATTACTCAACAAACACATCAAGGCATCAAATGAAATTAAAGTGAATAAAATTTAGCAATTATAAAGCTTAAAAAGCATATTTTCACTTTCAAGAACAATTTAGGGAGAAATTATGAAACTATGCTATTTCAATGGATAAATGCAAGAAAAGTTGATGAAATCCACCCAAATAGAGCAAATAAATACCATGAAATGTGGATTCATCAGTCGTCAAGAAAAACTCACAATAGAGTGAGGTCGAATCCCACAGGGATGGATTGGTTGAGCAACTTTAATTAGAGGAGTGTTCTAGTTGAACTAAGCGAAATTGAATTGAGAATTGCAGAAATTTAAATGGCGGGAAATGTAAATAGCAAGGAATGTAAATAACTGAAAATAAATTACAGAATGTAACGAGCATAAATTAAATTGCAGAAACTTAAATGGGAATGGGGATGATTGAGCATAAATGTAAACAACATAAATTAAAGAATGGGATAGATCAGAATGGGGAGGTTCATTGGGCTTAGGAGATATTGTATTCTCCAGATCAAGTTCATTATCATCTCTTCCTCAATCAATGCATTCATTGATCTTCTTGGCAATCTTAGGTGATTGGATCCCAATCTCTTGGCAATCAAATATCTCTAAGCTTGAACAATTGCCCAATGTCTTGATCTAATTACTCATGGGAAGAGATGAAGTATGATCACTAATTATACCACATGTTTTTCTAGATCAAAGTATTGGTAGGATTACATGTCACTATATCTATCCAACCCCCTACCCAGTCCAACATGAGAAAGAATTTCTAGCATGATTTCCTCATTCCTCTTTAAAGGTTCTGAGAAAATCCAAGTATGAACAATTTCTCTTTCGAGACAATTTTTCAATTGGATGGAGATCAAAAGCTTTCAAGCAAAATAAAGAGAAAAGAAAGAGGAAGAAAAATGAAAACTATTATTGATCCATTGAATTACAACAGAGATCCCTAACCCAATGAAAAGGGGTTTAGTTGTTCATAGCTCTGGGAATGAAAATTGAAATTGAAAAGTGCATTGCAAAAGTAAACTGAATTTACAGAGAGTGTTTACAATCCTGGATCCCCAGGTTCTCGATCTCCTTTCTAACTCAAACTCTTTGCTATTTATACATTTTCTTCCTTCATTCTTCAAGTCTTTGGACTGGGCTTTGGCCTTTGTTGAAGCAGTTAAAGTGGCTCTCAATGATGTTGAGAAGGGACGTTGGCAGACTAACGTTCATACTCTGCATGGGTGCCCAATTGTAATAGAGCTGGCATCAACGTTGGTGATCAACATTTACAGGAAAACGTTGAGTCAAACATTCTTTTGAAAAAGGATTGAGCATTGCCACTAACGTTTGACTCAACGTTGGTGCACCAACGTTCGTTCATCCACGCGTGCGTGTCGCCCACGCGTACGCGTCAAAACAGCATTTTGCGCGTATGCGTTGCTCATGCGTTCGCGAGATTGGTTAAAATTCATGTTCACGCGTACACGTCACAGCAGATTTTCCAACTCCAGATTTGAAATTTTTATCGTGGGCGTTGGACCTAACGTTGGTTCACTAACGTTACCTCTAATGACTTGTGCGTACGCACACTGCCTTGTGTGTGCGCACACTTGAACTTTTTCTTCTTGTGCATACGCACACAAAGAAATTTTCTCAGCACCAACTTTGAGTCTCATCGAAGACGTTGGAGGTAACGTTGGTGAGCCAACGTTCCCTCCAATGTTGCACCCCTTTTGGTAAGAATGTTGCCAACAACATTGGTGAGCCAACTTTGGCCACCAACGTTGCACTTTAAGCCCATTTAGAATGTTGCCTAGCAACGTTGGTGAGCCAACTTTGGCCACCAATGTTGCATGGCCCTCTTCCCCAACGTTTGAGGCAACGTTGGTGAGCCAACTTTGGCCACCAATGTTGCTTCCCTTGCCTCTTCCTTGCCATTCCTCTTCTTCTTTCCACCTATCATCAACCAAACAAATGCTTCAAAGTCTTGCTATAATCACAAGATTTTTGCATCATTCATATCATCAAGCAAATCTATCATAAATCTCATGAAAATGCATCAATTTAACCATGTTTGATTGAATCAAGACATGCATGAAATTCTCATCCAATTACTTACTTATTGCTCAAGAAAGTGCATGAAACTTAATGAAAACAGATGAAAAAGGCTTGTGAAATTAGCCTAAGATGCCTTGGCATCACAACACCAAACTTAAATCTTGCTTGTCCCCAAGCAAGCAGTAAAACATAAGATGAATGAGTGAAAACAGAGAGGAATATAAGTCCTTATTGGGAAGCAATAGATCTTGGTTCATGGGATTTTATGCAGGATATATTTTCATGCACACCAAGTATTTGATAAAATACTTGGCTTAGTTTTCACTTAGTTTTTCTCCACTCTTGGCTTGGAATTGATGACTTTGGTGATCATTGAGGCATTGATGTCCATTCTTATTTGATATATTAGAGTAGTTAGTTGATTTGGTCTCCCTTGACTCTATGTGACCCTTAGTGTTGACATAGGACTTATGGATTGAAATTAACTATGCCTATTTGACTTATCTTCGATGTAAGGTGACTAAGTAGGATTAACTCTTCATAATCATCATGTGTTTATGGTCAATGGCTAGGATAGGTAACCTTAGCTCTCAATCACTTGCCAAGAGGTTTTCTTGCATTTGAAGTTTCCTTTCCTTGCATTTTATTGCTTTGGCCTTTATTGTTTTGACTTTAATTTCTTGCATGTTCATTTAATTCCTTGCTATTTACATCTCTTGCTCTCTTGCAATCATTCCCAATTCCCCATGCTCTCTCATAGCCAATAATTGAACATTTCATTGCAACTCCTAGGGAAGATGACCCGAGGTTTAATTACTCTCGGTTATTTTGTATTGGATTTAATATTTGATCTTGAGAATTTATTGTTGGTTTGGACTATGCTACCAATGGATTGATGCCTGTTTTGATCGATTCTGAACCGACATAAAATTCTCTATATCAAATTTAGCGCCGTTGCTGGGGAGTTGCAATTGTTGGGAATAATACACCATTCCCCCTTGAGAAAACACCTTTGACAGAGAAATAAAATAGACACAATCACAACACAAGAATTTAACGTGGAAACTCCAATTACCGGAGAAAAAACCACGGCCGTTGTCAAATGACAACCAGAGAATATCACTATGTGAAAATTGTTACAACACATAGACTTCTTTCTCTCACCGGCACCCCAGTACACCCACACTCTCTCAAAGCAAATATCTAACTACACCTCACAACACTCTCTAATAAAGAGTACAGAGGAAAAGAAAAATCAGATACAAGCTTAAAGTGTTTCTGACTGGTGCAAAAATAAATGGAGAACTTAGCCTCATATTTATAGCCTAGGCCACCCACTCCATTTGCTATCCTAAGTGAAAAACCATTATGTCCATGATTTGTATCTTTGATTAGCTTGGGTTTGAGTGTGTGTGTTAATCAAGTGTGGGGGGATTTGTGGGAAACATTGGTAGTTACTACGGTGTTCATTGAGAATATTTGGAAAAATGGGTAAACACCCATGCATCTATAACTTAAAATATATGCATCTCTCTTATATGATAAAAGAAAAATTTTGATGTACATACTTTGTTTATGAAAAAAAATTGATAATAAGAATGTAAATAAGAGATGCATATGTAGTTGAATTGAAAAGAAAATGCATGAGTGAATGTGAGAAAGGGATAAATGGGTAGTTAGGATTGTTTTGTTATGAATATAAGATGATATATAGGATTAGGTGGGATACTTGAGCTAATCAAAGATCCAATCTAATAGCCCACTTAACCATATTAATCCTACCCTTACCTAAGCCCCATTACAACCCTCAAAAGTCCTCATGATTGATGGAGGATTGAGTGATTAAACCCTACACACTAAGCGATTTGAGTGTAAACACACCCGGTGAGGGTTTCAATTGCTCAATTCTATGTTCCCATTGTTTATCTTGTATCTTCTTGCAAGTTGTTGAAATGAATTTTGGAAATTTCAAATCGATTCTTTGGACATTGATTATATTGCTATATTTTCTTGTCTTAGCCCTAATGATTAATTGTTGGATAGATTGAGATTCTTTTGTTTGTTTTTGCCAAACTCAATAGAAATCATAGTATAGATATAGATAGATAGCAATTAGTGTAGTTGCATTGAATAAATCATTTACCCTTTCATTCATCCCCTTTGGTTGTGTTTAGCATGAGGACAATGTATTGTCTAAGTATGGAGGAATTGATGATTCCATATTTTACGATATATTTTGGTTTCATTTGAGTGGATTTCATCACATAAATCCACATTTATTCATCTAAGTAGCATGCTTTTGAGATTTCTTCCTAAATTGTGCTTAAAGTGAAAACATGCTCTTTTGTGCTTAATTCTAGTCAATTTTATTCACTTTAATCCCATTTGGTGCCTTGATGTATTTGTTAAGTGATTTTAGGTTTCCAAGGCAAGTATGGATTGAAGAAGTGAGGAAAAGGGCATGCAAAAGGGAAGAAACCATGAAGAAATGGAGTTTGGAAGTTCCAGCACCCGTGCATACGCACAAGTATGCGTGCGTACACACAAGAGGGATTTGCGAGCAACGCGTACGCGTGACCCACGCGTACGTGTGGATGCATTTTTGCTAGTCGATGCGTATGCGTGACCCGAATCACGTGAGCTCATTAATGCAAATCGCTGGGGGCGATTTTTGGGCAGTCCAACTCATTTCTGAAGCTATATCAGGCCAAAGGAAAGCTGAATGAAGAGGGGCAATTAGGTTTAGATTTTATGATGTTTTCTCTTAGTTTCTAGAGAGAAAAGCTCCCCCCTCTCTCTAGAATTAGGGTTTTCTTAGTCAATTTCCTTTTAATTTCAGCTTTTAATTCTTGTTCTAGTGTAGTTTCCTTTATGCTTTCATGTTCTTTTATCTTGTTCTTCTTCATTTCTCTTATTGTTTCCTTTATTTTGTCATTTTCATGTGATGAACACTCTTTGTCAATTTTAATTTTAATCAATGTAACTTATGTTTTATGCTCATTTATTGCTTTCGTGAGTTGTTATTGTTATTTTCTTGGTTTGGTAGCTTTAGAATTGATTTTATTGTAATTTAATATTATTTTATTTTCATGCACACCAAGTGTTTAATAAAATGCTTGGCTTAGTTTTCACTTAGTTTTTCTCCACTCTTGGCTTGGAATTGATGACTTTGGTGATCCTTGAGGCATTGATGTCCATTCTTGTTTGATATATTAGAGTAGTTAGTTGATTTGGTCTCTCTTGACTCTATGTGACCCTCAGTGTTAACATAGGACTTAAGGATTGAAATTAACTATGCCTATTTGACTTATCTTCGATGTAAGGTTGACTAAGTAGGATTAACTCTTCATAATCATCATGTGTTTGTGGTCAATGGCTAGGATAGGTAACCTTAGCTCTCAATCACTTGCCAAGAGATTTTCTTGCATTTGAAGTTTTATTTCCTTGCATTTTATTGCTTTGACCTTTATTGTTTTGACTTTAATTTCTTGCATGTTCATTTAATTCCTTTCTATTTACATCTCTTGCTCTCTTGCAATCATTCCCAATTCCCAATGCTCTCTCATAGCCAATAATTGAATGTTTCATTGCAACTCCTAGGGAAGACGACCCGAGGTTTAATTACTCTTGGTTATTTTGAATTGGATTTAATATTTGATTTTGAGAATTCATTGTTGGTTTGGACTATGCTACCAATGGATTGATTCCTTTTTTGATCGATTCTGAACCAACATAAAATTCTCTATATCAGTTAGTTTTTTGGTATGTGGAGTTGTAAGGTCTATGATCTTGATTCTGGGTTTGCTGGTTTCCCAACCCAAAATTTGGGTGGTTCTTCCAACCAGGGTTATAGGTTTTGGAGTGTAGATCATAGGCTTGTCTTGATGAGTTTCCAACATAATTAACTTGCTCCCAATCACCTCCTTCCTCTGCATTGAACTCTTCTTGAGCTGTTGGTTGAGTATTGACTACTGCAACTTGATTTCTCTCCATCTGCTTGGTGAGGTCTTCCAATTGCTTAGTGATTAGCTTGTTTTAAGCTAGTAATGCATCCATGTGATTAAGCTCTATCACCCCTCTATTGGTGCTTCTATCAGAGGCATAGAAGTATTCATTATTGGCTATAGTTTCTATGACATCGATGGCCTCTTCAATTGTCTTTTTCTTGTTGAGAGATCCTCCTGAAGAGTGATCTAAGGCCTTCTTTGATTCTTGTGACAATCCTTCATAGAAATTGTGCAGCTGTACCCATTCATTGAACATGTCTGGAGGGCACTTCCTTCATAGAGAGTTTCACCATCTTGTTGTCTAAATGTTTGTACCTCAACCCTCAATCTGTTAACTCTTTGGGAGGGTAAAATCTTGCCAAGAACTTATTTACCACATCTTCCCAAGTTGTCAAACTCTCCTTTGAAAAGGATTCTAGCAACTTTGATGCTTTATCACTGAGAGAAAAGAGCAACAAAAGCAATCTGTAGGTGTCAGGATGAACACCATTGGAATTTACAGTATCACATATTCTCAAAAATGTGGTTAGATATTAATTGGGATCTTCTTGGGCACTTCCTCCAAATAAGCAATTGTTTTGAACAAGGGTAATGAGTTGTAGCTTTAACTCAAAGTTATTAGCATGAATGGCTGGTTTTAGGATGCTTCTCCCACAGTTCCCAGGGTTTGGGTTGATATAAGAGCCTATAACTCTTTTCTCCTGCCCAATGATGAGGGAAAAACAATTCCACATAAACTAACCGGCATGTGCTGGGTCACATCAAGTAGTAAAACTCACAAAAGTGAGGTCGATCCCAGAGGAATTGATGAATTAAGCAACTTTAGTATGGTGATGAATTTAGTTAAGCTAATATTTGATGATTTGGGTGGAAATTGAGTGACAGAAAGTAAATTGCAGGAAGGCTAGAGTGCAGAAAGTAAATTGATGGAAAAGTAAATGGCAAGAGGATTGATTGATTGAAACTTAAAGTGCAAGAAATTAAAAAGAGCTGAAACTTAAATTGCAAGAAGGGTAAATAACTGAATCTTAAAGTACAAGAAATTTAAATTGCAGAATCTAAATTGCAAGAAAACTTAAATTGCATGAATAATAAAGGGAATTGGGTGCTGGGAAATCAAAATAGAAAAGGAAATGTAGATTGCAGTAAATCAGAGAGTTCTAAATGAAAAAATTCAAGGAAAGTGATTCATCAGGGATTGGAGATATTGCAATCCTTCATGAACCAATTAGATCTCAACTATTTTCTCAATCATATGAGTAGATCTATGGGGATTGAAATTGATTGGATCCCAATTCCTTGGTAATCCAATCTCTCTAATCACAATCAATCTTGTCAATTCCTTGATCTAATTGTCATGAGAAGAGGTTAAGTGCATATCTCTCATCCATAAGCCACAATATCTCTCAGGATCTCAATTCCTCCCGAATGATGTTGATCAAGAGAGTAGTGAAGGATAGAGCTCCAATTCTAATGAAAGTGATTCCCCTTCCGAGGCTCACACAAGCATTCACTGAATTAAACCCCCTTCCGGAGTGAAAAATCCAAAATCAAAACAGAAGATACCCAATTGCTACATAAAAGAATAGAGAAAAAGAATAATTTCATTGATTCATTGGAATTATAATAGAGCTCCTCCCCCTAATGAAATTGGGGTTAGTTCATCATTGCTCTAGGACCAAAATAGAAAAGAAAACTTGTAGAAGATGAAGAACAGAAAGGAAATTAAAATCAGATCTAAAATTCTAAAGAAAAGATCTAAAAAGAAGACTAAAAATGTGAGGTCCCCTAATGAAATCAAATTTTCCTCTATTTATACACTTTCCAATTCATTCATCAAGTACTTGGAGTGGACTTTTTGGCCTTTGATGAAGTAGGTCAGGATTGGTACTTGGATGCAGCTTCAGGAGAACGTAGCATTTTCAAATTGAGCGCAGCGTTCATTCATCGATGCGTATGCGTCTCCTGCGCGTGCGCGTCCTTGCTCACTGAGTACTCCTCACGCGTACGCGTGCTTCATGGCCATGCGTCCCTTTTGCATTTTACACATCGACGCGTACGCGTCATATACGCATGCACATCACTGCCATCTTCAGCCTCTATCATTCTTGTGCGTACCAATCATGTGTGTGTGTCCCTAGTAGCGTTCTTTAAACGAGCGCTACGTTCGCGCCATGAGCGCTCCCCATGCATGCGCGTCCCTTACGCATGCGCGTGGGTGTCAAAATGGCAATTCCCAGCTTCCGCTCCATCCATGCGTTCGCGTGCTTCTTTCCAGATGCTCCTTTGATGCGTGCGCGTCGGTCGCAAATCTTCAATCAAAAAATTTGAAATCATCGCAGGCGCTCCCTCAAGTGAACGTAGCACTCTTTTGGAAACGAGCGCTAATCATACCCACGCATACGCGTCATGCACGTGTACGCGTGGGTCCTCCAAAATTCTTCCCCTACATGTAAGCGTCCTTTACGCGTGCGTGTCGATAGAGAGTCTAGCGTTCTTCAATTGAATGTAGCATTATTCTGCACTGCCTCTCTTTCTCTTCATCTTTTCACCTGCAATTAATCAAACTTGCAATCAAAGTCTCACCAAAATCATAATGTTTTGCATCATTCATAATGATCACCTAATTGTTGCATAAATCTCGTGATTTTGTATAAAATTAATAATGTTTGATTGAATCAAGGTAAACATGAATTTTCACTCCAATCACTTACTTATTGTGCAAGAAAGTGCATGAAACCTAATGAAAACAAGTAAAAATGGCTAGCAAAACTAGCCTAAGATGACTTGTCATCACAACACCAAACTTAAATCTTGCTTGTCCCCATGCAAGCAGTAAAACATGAGAAAAATGAAAGAAAATAGAAGAGTATATTCATCCTTATTTGAAAGCATTCAGCTTAAGTTCTTGGGGTTTCATGCATACTGTAATTGAAGCTCTACTTTTATTAGTTTTCAGGTTTGAGATGTCCTTCAAGTGCTAACCAAGGTGCTGCTGTGAAACCTTTATTCATTGATCCTTGATGTTTGATTTTCTTTTTTTTTTTTTCTGCTGAGAAGCTTACACTTTTATTCACAGCTAAGTGTTATGTGTTGCAGCAGCTTTTTAGCTTTGTTTTTCAGTCAACACATCTTCACCCCAGACACTTAGCTCACAATTCATCTTAAGACATTAGTGCCCAGTACCACTTTGGGTTACTAAATGCCTTGTAACTAGGTTGCTCTTAATAATGGACTTTCGGTTGATAATCCCGGACTAATTAACCCAAGTTACCAAGTTTTAAAATACTCCTTAGAACCTAATTGTCCAAGTAGATCCTTGCACAAAAAGCACCACAGGCATATGTCCTAAGGTTCCAAGCTATTGGTGTCTAGCCTTATTATTTGTTCCTTTTATTTTTGTTGCCAATTCTTGGCTTTTCTTCCTGTCCTTCTTACTCTTTCTTTTTCCAAGGATCTTTATTCATTAAGAGTTCACAAACAGCAGCCTAGTTTTTACTATAAAAGAGCATTCTAACCCTTATCCTTTATTAGTGAGCTTACTTAAACAATCAAACATATATACCACCACTGAACTTTATTATCATCCCTATCAAATTGGAAATTTTACTTCTGTTTTAATATTTTCTTTTATTTATGCAGAAGGGAACAAGACATGAATTCAAATAGATGTAGATGAAGCAGACATTCTGGCTAGATCACTTAATTGAAGAATAAAATGACTGTAAACAAACAGAATGTAGACAAAGGTAAACTAATCAGAAAGTGGGTACAATTAGACTTCCAACTAAAGCACTTCAAGACATAAACAGTTGAGTAACAATAAAACCTTTTGGCATCTTCTTGCTTAGTCCTTCATCATCCTCCTTAGCTTTTGTACTTTTTTTGCTGCTGATGTATGATCCTTGCAAAAAGTTGAATGATTTTCTACAATGATAGTAGAAGTTGCTTGTCCTCCAAGCACTTGAAAAATGGTTAACATGCATGAATGTTTGTAGGCTTTTGAACTTACTTTGGTGTGTGAACACCAAACTTAGTTCCTTGCCAATGTTTCTTATGCAGCAGATTAATCACATACATGAAACCTTGTGCTTTTATTAAAGAAAACAGATTATGAACTAGAAACTAGACAAGTGCTAAGTAGTTTCTCTGGTTGTTTGGAGTTACTGATAAATTCTGCAGAGGGTTGTAATGTGTTATTGATGAAATCTGTGGTGGAACACCAAACATAAAACCATACATTCACCCTTTAAATTGTTTTGGTGTGCAACACCAAACTTAGCTCCTTGCAATGTAGAGAATTCTACTTTACTCTTTTATTGAAATAGCTAGGAAAAGAAAACTACCTCTGGTTGGGTTGCCTCCCAACAAGCGCTTGTTTATCGTCATTAGCTTGACATCCTCCTTCTTTGTTCATCCCAGCTCATGAACACTCTCATCTTTGTTCCAAGATCTTCCCAGATAATGCTTAGCTATGTCACCAATTGCGGTGTATATGTCTTTTGTGGCTTCATTCAGAAGTTCAAGGCTTCCATGTTGGAAAACCTTAGTTATCAGATAAGGAACAGTCCATTTAGAATTGAGTTTTCCAGGAAAAATCTTGAGCCTAGAGTTGTATAATAACACATGTTGCTGGTGCACAAAATTGTGATTCACACTTTTTACAACTCCGCACAACTAACCAGCAAGTGCACTGGGTCGTCCAAGTAATACCTTACGTGAGTAAGGGTCGATCCCACGGAGATTGTCGGCTTGAAGCAAGCTATGGTTATTTTGTAAATCTTAGTCAAGAGATTAATGATAAAAGTGATTGTATTTATGAAAAATAAATAACATGTAATAAATAGTACTTGAGATTCAGCAATGAGAAACAGGCTGAGGTTCCAGAGATGCTCTGTTATCTGAATCTCTGCTTTTCTACTGTCTTCTTCTCCAAACATGCATGGCTTCCTTCAATGGCAAGCTGTATGATCCTCTCGGATGAAAAATACCAAGTACGATCTCTGCACGGCTAATCAACTGTCAGATTTCTCATCTCGGCTGTAAAATACCATGTACAGCTACCGCACGGCTAATCATCTGTCGGTTCCCACTAGCATCGAAATAGGACCCTTGTCCTTTTGCACACTGTCACTGCGCCCAACATTCGCAGGTTTGATGCTTGTCATAGTCATCCCTTCCCGGATCCAACTCGGAATATCACAGACAAGGTTTAGACTTTCCGGATCCCAGGAATGCTGCCAATTGGTATCCATTATGGCGTTTAACGCCCAAAATACTACCCTTTTGGGCGTTTAACGCCCAGCCAGGTACCCTCACTGGCGTTTAAATGCCAGTTTTCCTTTCTCATTGGGCGTTTTGAACTCCCAGCTTTTTTTGTGTAATTCCTCTATTGTCTGTTCTGAATCTTCAATTCTCTGTATTATTGACTTGAAAAGACATAATTTTGAAAATTTTTTTAAATTTTTTTAATGATGAGAAATAATCAAAATGCAACTAATCATGGAAAACTAAGATTAAATCAACAATGCATGCAAGACACCAAACTTAGAAGTTTGTATACTAACAACTATAACAATTTGAAAATACATATGAGAAACAACAAAAGACACAAAACAAGAGAATTTAAAGATCAGAGCAAGAAAATCATCAAGAATAACTTGAAGATCAATGAAGAACATAATGCATGTAATTTTCGAAAATTAGAAGAATAAAGACATGCAATTGACACCAAACTTAAAATTAGACCCTAGACTCAAACAAGAAACATAAAATATTTTTGATTTTACGATTTTATAATTTTTTTTGTGATTTTTTGAAAATTACATGGAAAAGAAAATAAAGAGATTCAAAATTTTTAATGGGAATTCCAGGAATCATGCAATGTTAGTCTAAAACTCCGGTCCAGGAATTAGACATGGCTTACTAGCCAGCCAAGGTTTTAGTGAAAGCTTCGGTCCAAAACACTAGACACGGCCAATGGCCAGCCAAGCTTTAGCAGATTATTACGTTCAACAGAAAGATTGATAGAAATCAACAAGCCCTTGTGATGATAAGTTGAAACCTCGGTCCAAAAGATTAGACATGGCTTCACAGCCAACCAGACTTCATCAAATCATCATGAAACTCTAGAATTCATTCTTAAAAGTTCTGAAGAACAAAATAATAAATTTTTTTTGTATTTTTTTGAACTTTTTCAAAAATAAAAAGTAAAAGCTTAAACATAAAATAAAATTACCTAATCTGAGCAACAAGATGAACCGTCAGTTGTCCAAACTCGAACAATCCCCGACAACGGCGCCAAAAACTTGGTGCACGAAATTGTGATCATCAATGGCGTCAACAGCTTGGTATGCACAATTGTTTTCTCAACTCTTTGTCATAACTCCGCACAACTAACCAGCAAGTGCACTGGGTCGTCCAAGTAATAAACCTTACGTGAGTAAGGGTCGATCCCACGGTGATTGTCGGCTTGAAGTAAGCTATGGTCATCTTGTAAATCTCAGTCAGGCGGATTCAAATGGTTATGGAGTTTAAGATAATTGAAATATGAATAAAACATAAAATAAGATAGAGATACTTATGTAATTCATTGGTGAGAATTTCAGATAAGCGTATGAAGATGCTTTGTTCCTTCTGAACCTCTGTTTTCCTATTGCCTTCTTCCAATCATATATACTCCTTTCCATGGCAAGCTTATGTTGGGTTTCACCGTTGTCAATGGCTACCTCCCATCCTCTCATAGAAAATGGTCCAAATGCGCTATCACCGCACAGCTAATCATCTGTCGGTTCTCGATCATGTTGGAATAGGATCCATTGATCCTTTTGCGTCTGTCACTACGCCTAACACTCGTGAGTTTGAAGCTCGTCATAGTCATCCCTTCCTAGATCCTACTCAGAATACCACAGACAAGGTTTAGACTTTTCGGATCTCAGGAATGCTGCCAATAATTCTAGCCTATACCACGAAGACTCTGATCTCACGAAATGGAAGGCTCGGTTGTCAGGCGAGGCAACCATGTGTCATGAACTAGGAGGCTAAGAGATATGCACTCAAGCTATTGCAAGTAGAACGAAAGTGGTTGTCAGGCACGCGTTCATAGGTGAGAATGATGATGAGTGTCACGGATCATCACATTCGTCAGGTTGAAGAATGAGTGTATATCTGAGAGAAGAAATAGGCTTTAGTTGAATAGAAAAACAATAGTACTTTGCATTAATTCATGAGGAACAGCAGAGCTTCCCACCTTAATCTATGGTGTGTAGAAACTCCACCGTGGAAAATACATAAGAACAAAAGGTCTAGGCATGGCCGAATGGTCAGCCTCCCAAAGAGGGTTCAATCATCAAAACATGATTAAAGATAGATTGAAAGATATAAAATACAATAGTAAAAGGTCCTATTTATAGAGAACTAGTAGCCTAGGGTTACAGAAATAAGTAATTAATACAGAAATCTTCTTCCGGGCCAACTTGGTGTGTACTTGGACTGAGCATTGAAGCTTTCACACGTAGAGACTTTTCTTGGAGTTAAACGCCAGCTTTTGTGCTAGTTTGGGCGTTTAACTTCAGCTTTTATGCCAGTTCTGGTGTTTTGACGCCAGAATTTTATGCTGACTTGGAATGCCGGTTTGGGCCATCAAATCTCGGGAAAAGTATAGACTATTATATATTGCTGGAAAGTCCAGAATGTCTACTTTCCAACGTAATTAAGAGCGCGCCAATTGGGCTTCTGTAGCTCCAGAAAATCCACTTGAGTGCAGGGAGGTCAGAATCCAACAGCATCTGCAGTCCTTTTTCAGCCTCTGAATAAGATTTTTGCTCAGGTCCCTCAATTTCAGCCAGAAAATACCTGAAATTACAGAAAAACACACAAACTCATAGTAAAGTCCAGAAATGTGATTTTTATTTAAAAACTAATAAAAATATAATAAAAACTAACTAAAATATACTAAAAGCTACCTAAAAACAGTGCTAAAAAGTGTATAAATTATCCGCTCATCAGACGCCCCTGCCACTGGTTCTATCTGGGACAGGTGATCTGCTACCTGGTTCTCTGTCCCTTTTCTGTCTCTTATTTCTATATCAAACTCTTGCAGAAGCAACACCCATCTTATGAGTCTGGGTTTTGAATCCTGCTTTGTGAGGAGATATTTTAGAGCAGCGTGGTCAGTGTACACAATCACTTTTGATCCTACTAAATAAGATCTGAACTTGTCAATGGCATAAACCACTGCAAGCAACTCTTTTTTTGTGGTTGTCTAATTCTTCTGTGCGTCATTCAAAACACGGCTAGTATAGTAATTGACATGTAGAAGCTTGTTATGCCTCTGTCCCAACACTGCACCAATGGCATGGTCACTGGCATCACACATTAGTTCGAATGGTAATGTCCAGTCTGGTGTAGAAATGACTGGTGCTGTGACCAACTTAGCTTTCAGAGCTTCAAATGCCTGCAGACACTCAGTGTCAAAGACTAATGGCATGTTAGTAGCTAGCAGATTGCTCAGAGGTTTTGCAATTTTTGAAAAATCCTTTATAAACCTCCTATATAATCTTGCATGCCCCAGAAAGCTTTTGATTACCTTAACATTGGTAGGTGGTGGTAATTTTTCAATTACCTTTATTCCCTTGTTTGAAATTTTGTGCCCAAGGACAATTCCTTCAGTCACCATAAAGTGACATTTTTCCCAGTTTAAAACCAGGTTAGTCTCTTGGCACCTTTTCAGAACAAGTGCTAGATGATCAAGACAGGAGCTGAATGAGTCTCTAAATACTGAGAAGTCATCCATGAAGACTTCCATAAATTTCTCCACCATATCAGAGAAAATAGAGAGCATGTACCTCTGAAAGATTGCAAGTGCATTGCACAGACCAAATGGCATCCTTCTGTAGGCAAATACTCCAGAAGGACATGTGAATGCTATTTTCTCTTGGTCCTAGGGATCTACTACAATTTGGTTGTAACCTGAATAGCCATAAAAAAAGCAGTAGTATTCATGACCTGCTAGTCTCTCTAGCATTTGGTCTATGAATGGTAAAGGAAAATGGTCCTTTCTGGCGGCTGTATTGAGTCTTCTATAGTCAATACACATACGCCACCCTGTAACTGTTCTTGTAGGAACCAGTTCATTTTTTTCATTATGAACTACTGTCATGCCTCCCTTCTTGGGGACAACTTGGACAAGGCTCACCCAAGGGCTATCAGAAATAGGATAAATAATCCCAGCCTCTAGTAACTTAGTGACCTCTTTCTCTACCACCTCCTTCATGGCTGGATTTAGCCACCTATGTGGTTGAACCACTGGCTTAGCATCATCTTTCAATAGGATCTTGTGCATGCATTTGGCTGGACTAATGCCCTTAAGATCACTTGTGGACCACCCAAGAGCTGTCTTGTGTGTCCTTAGCACCTGAAGTAGTACTTCCTCTTCCCTTGGCTCTAAAGCAGAGCTTATGATCACAGGAAAAATGTCATCTTCCCAGAGAAATTCATATTTCAGGGATGGTGGTAGTGGTTTGAGCTCGGGTTTATGAGGGTTCTCCTCTTCCTGAGGAGCTTTCAGAGGTTCTTCTGTTTTCTCTGGTTCCTCCAAATCAGGTTGAACATCTTTAAAAATGTTCTCTAGCTCTAATTCGAGACTCTCAGTCATATTGACCTCTTCTACCAGAGAGTCAATGATGTTAGCGCTCAGGCAGTCTTTTGGTGTGTCTGGATGCTGCATAGCTTTGACAGCATTCAACTTAAACTCATCCTCATTGACTCTCAGGGTTATCTCCCCTCTTTGTACGTCAATGAGGGTTCGTCTAGTTGATAGGAAAGGTCTTCATAGAATGAGAGTTGCACTCTTGTGCTCCTCCATTTCCAGCACTACAAAGTCAGTAGGAAAGGCAAATGGTCCAACCTTGACAATCATGTCCTCAATTATGCCTGATGGGATTTTAATGGAGCCATCAGCAAGTTGGAGACATATCCAGGTTGGTTTAATCTCATCGGTCAAATCAAGCTTTTTGACAGTGTATGCAGGTATTAGGTTGATACTTGTCCCAAGATCACATAGAGCTGTCTTAGTACAAGCATCTTCTAATGTGCATGGTATCATAAAGCTTCCGGGATCTTTAAGCCTCTCTGGTAAGCTTTTCAGAATAACTGCACTGCATTCTTCAGTGAGGAAAACTTTTTCAGTTTCTCTCTAATCCTTCTTATGACTTAAGATTTCTTTCATGAACTTAGCATAAGAGGGTATTTGCTCAAGTGCCTCTGCAAACGAGATCTTTATTTCAAGAGTTCTGAGATAGTCTGCAAAGCGGGCAAATTATTTATCCTATTCCGCTTGGCAGAGTTTCTGAGGATAAGGCATCTTGGCTTTGTATTCTTCAACCTTAGTTGCTGCAGGTTTATTTCCTACAGAAGTGGTTGGAGAGCCTGCTTAAGGGGGTTGTTATCAGCACTTGCAGGTGTCTGATCCCTTATTGGCATTTGAACGCCAGAATTGGGCGCTGCATGGGCGTTTAATGCCAGATTGCTGATGTGTATTTTTGGTAAACGAATTCCAAGCACACAAATCTAACCGGCAAGTATACCAGGTCACATCAAGTAATAATAACTCACATGAATGAGGTCGATCCCACAGGGATTGAAGGATTGAGCAATTTTAGTTTAGTGGTTGATTTAGTCAAGCGAATCAAGTATTGGTTTGAGTGGTTTGTAATTGACAGAAGCTAAATTGCATGAAATATAATTAGAGAGGGAAAAGTCGCAGTAAATTAAAGAGAACAGAAAGTAAAAGTGCTGAATCTTAAAGAACAAGTAAATTAAATTGCAGAAGCTTAGATTACAAGAAATGTAAATGACTGAATCTTAAAGTGCAAGGAATATAAATTCTTGAATTGTAAAATGGTTCAGGGAGCTGGGATTGCAGACATTAAACAAGCAGAAGTAAAATGACAATAAACAGAGAAGGAGAAAATGAATCTAAATGCAGTAGATCTAAACAAGAGAAGAACAATTGCTTGAAAATATAAACAGAAAGTAAAATGTAATTCACTTGCAATAACTAAAAGAAAGTTGAAGATCTCAGGGGTGGAGGAGACTAGAAAACAAGTCTAAATCTCAAATCTTTCCTTGATCTAATAAGAACAATTGCATAAGAAAATGGAGTAGTAAAATGCAGAAGAAATGGGAGATGAAAGCAGTAAACAGAATTTGGAATGTAAATCACAGTTCTTAGAATTATGCAGAAAGATAAACAAAGAGATCTCAAGGTGAGATTGAAACAGAATTTCTTCAATTCTCCACCCAAGATCCAAGACAAGAAGTAAAGAGTGCTTAAGCAAGAACAGGGAAGAAGAGAGATCAATTCTCCTTCCAAATTCTCCAAGATCCAAATTCAAAGTAAAAACTCTAAAAATTACAAAATGAAAATTCTCAAAGAAGCAAAAGGTCTTTACTAAATCAAACTAGCTTCTATTTATACACTTTCTATTCTTGGATATTAGAATTTGGGTGGGCTTTTTAATTTGGTGAAGAATTGAATTAAATTAGATGTTTAACTGAATTTTCAGCCCATATGTGTTTGCTCCCAGTGGAGTGCTCTGCTCTTGTGGGGAGCGGAGCATTGGCTTGCCTTGTTGCATGCCAAGTTGGGTGCCTGATGAGTGAATAATTTATACGCTTTTTGGCATTGTTTTTAGTATGTTTTTAGTATATTTTAGTTAGTTTTTATTATGTTTTTATTAGTTTTTAAATAAAAATCACTCTTCTGGACTTTACTATGAGTTTGTGTATTTTTCTGTGATTTCAGGTATTTTCTGGCTGAAATTGAGGGACCTGAGCAAAAATCTGATTCAGAGGCTGAAAAAGGACTGCAGATGCTGTTGGATTCTGATCTCCCTGCACTCAAAGTGAATTTTCTAGAGCTACAGATACCCAATTGGTGCACTCTCAATTGCGTTGAAAAGTAGACATCCTGAGCTTTCCAGCAATAGATAATAGTTCATACTTTGCCCAAGATTTGATGGCCCAAACAGGCGTTCCAAGTCAGCTCAAGAATTCTGGCGTTTAACTCCAAAACTGGCACAAAAGCTGGAGTTAAACGCCCAAAGTAGCACAAAAGCTAGCGTTTAACTCCAAGAAAAGTCTCTACACATGGAAGCTTCAATGCTCAGCCCAAGCACACAGCAAGTGGGCCCGAAAGAAGATTTATGCATTAATTACTCATTTCTGTAACCCTAGGCTACTAGTTCTCTATAAATAGGACCTTTTGATATTGTATTTTCATCTTTGGACACATCTTTGGACGTTTAGTCCCTAGACCTTGGAGGCTGGCCATTTGGCCATGCTTACACCATTATCACTTTTGTATTTTCAACGGTGGAGTTTCAACACACCATAGATTAAGGTGTGGAGCTCTGCTGTCCTTCATGAATTAATACAAAGTACTATTGTTTTTCTATTTAACTCAAGTCTATTTCTTCTCCAAGATATTCATTCGCACCCAAGAACATGATGAATGTGATGATTATGTGACACTCATCACCATTCTCACCTATGAACGCGTGACTGACAACCACTTCCGTTCTACATGCAAACAAGCTTGAATGTGTATCTCTTGGGTTTCTAATCTAAGATTAGAACTTTCGTGGTATAGGCTAGAATTATTGGCGGCCATTCCTGAGATCCAGAACGTCTAAACCTTGTCTGTGGTATTCTGAGTAGGATCTGGGAAGGGATGACTGTGACGAGCTTCAAACTCACGATTGTTGGGCGTGTGACAGACGCAAAAGGATCAATGGATCCTATTCCAACATGATCGAGAACCAACAGATGATTAACCGTGCGGTGACAGCGTGCATAGAACATTTTCACTGAGAGGACGGGAAGTAGCCATTGACAACGGTGATGCCCAACATAAAGCTTCCCATGGAAAGGAGTATGAATGATTGGAAGAAGGCAATAGGAAAGCAGAGGTTCAGGAGGAACAAAGCATCTTCATACGCTTATCTGAAATTCCAACCAAAGAATTACATAAGTATCTCTATCCTTATTTTATGTTTTATTTATCTTTTAATTATCAATTCTCCATCACCATTTGAATTTGCCTGACTGAGATTTACAAGGTGACCATAGCTTGCTTCAAGCCGACAGTCTCCGTGGGATCCACCCTTACTCACGTAAGGTATTACTTGGACGACCTAGTGCACTTGCTGGTTAGTTGTGCGGAATTGTGACAAAGTGTGATTCACGTTTAAGAGCTCCAAGTCCTTTGGCGCCATTGTTGATGATCACAATTTTGTGCACCAAGTTTTTGGTGCCGTTGCCGGGGATTGTTCGAGTTTGGACAACTAACGGTTCATCTTGTTGCTTAGATTAGGTACTTTTCTTTT
The DNA here is from genome assembly GCF_003086295.3 of Arachis hypogaea. NCBI lineage: Eukaryota > Viridiplantae > Streptophyta > Magnoliopsida > Fabales > Fabaceae > Arachis > Arachis hypogaea. Next base: position 61,293,398 of record NC_092054.1, on the reverse strand, counting down.
TATTTTTCAGAATTTTTAAGAATGAATTCTAGAGCTTCAAGGTGATATTCTTATCATCACAAAATCTGATTGATTCTCATCAATTTAGCTGCTGAATGTAATTTCTGCTGAAGCTTGGCCAACCATGTCTAATCTTTTTAGACTGAAGCTTTAGACTAACATTGCATGATTCCTGGAATTCTTATTAAAATTTTTGAATCCCTTTATTTTCTTTTCCATATAAGTTTCAAAAATCACAAAAAAAATTTATAAATCATAAAAATCAAAAATATTTTATGTTTCTTGTTTGAGTCTAGTGTCAATTTTTAAGTTTGGTGTCAATTGCATGCCTCTAATTTTCGAAAAATATGCAATATGTTCTTCATTAATCTTCAAGTTGTTCGTGATGATTTCATTGCTCTGATCTTTAAATTCCCTTGTTTTGTGTGTTTAATTGTTTCTCATATGCATTCTCAATTTGTTAGTGTCTCTTATATGAAAATTTTTAAGTTTGGTGTCCTGCATGCATTGTTTGTTTGATTTGAGTTTCCTAAGATTAGTTGTATTTTGATTGTTTCTCATCATTGAAAAATTCAAAAAATTTTCAAAACTATGTCTTTTCAAGTCAATAATACAGAGAATTGAAGATTCAGAACATTCAGCAGAGGAATCAAATAGAAAAAGCTGGGCGTTCAAAACGCCCAGTGAAGAAGGAAAACTGGCATTTAAACGCCAGCCAGAACGCCCAAAAAGGTAGAATTTCGGGCGTTAAACGCCAGAATGGATACCATTCTGGGCGTTTAACGCCAGGATGACACTAGAGGGAAGATTTTGTTTTTAATTCAATTTTTTTTCCAAATTTTCATAATTTTTCAAAATCAAATCTTTTCAATCATATCTTTTTAAAATCAATTTCTTTCAATTTTTTTATTTATTACTATTTTCGAAAATCCTTGCTACAATTAGTGATTTAATTCAAAATTTTCAAGTTGTTACTTGCCTATTAAGAAAGGATCAAATTTTAAATTCTAGAATCATATCTTCTAATTTCTTGTTAGTCAAGTAATCAACTTTAATTTTAAAACTCTCTTTTTAATTTGATTTTCAATCATATCTTCTCAATCATATCTTTTCAATCACATCTTTTTCAAAATTAATTTTCAATCATATCTTTTTAATTTCTAATTTCAAAATCTTTTTCAAAATCACTTAATTTCTTTTCCAATCTTAATTTTCGAAAATCTCAATCAAATTTTCAAATTTCTTTTTATTATTTCAAAATCTTTTTAATTTATTTTAAAAAATTCTTCCCCTCTTCTCACATCCTTCTATTTAAGGGACTAACACTCCTCCTCAAGGTGCAATTCGAACTCTATCCTTTTTTATATGTTCGAATTCCCTTCTATCTACCTCCTCCTTCTATTCTTCTTTTCCTCTGACACCTCAAGAAATCTCTATACTGTGACATAGAGGATTCCCTACTTTCTTGTTCTCTTCTCTTTCATATGAGTAGGAACAAAGATAAAGGCATACTTGTTCAAGCTGATCCTGAACCTGAAAGGACCTTGAAGAGAAACTAAGAGAAGCTAAAGCAAAATTCTCTCTAGAGGGCCTAACAGAGCTTTTCAAAGAAGAAGAAATCATGGCAGCCAAAAAAAACAATGCCAACAATGCAAGGAAGGTGCTTGGTGACTTTACTGCACCTACTCCCGACTTCTATGGGAGAAGCATCTCAATCCCTGCCATTGGAGCAAACAACTTTGAGCTTAAGCCTCAATTAGTTTCTCTAATGCAACAGAATTGCAAGTTTCATAGACTTCCATTGGAAGATCCTCATCAGTTCTCAGCTGAATTCTTGCAAATATGTGACACTGTCAAGACCAATGGGGTTGACCCTGAAGTCTACAGACTCATACTTTTTTCTTTTGCTGTAAGAGATAGAGTTAGAACATGGTTGGATTCACAACCTAAAGAAAGCCTGAACTCTTGGGAAAAGCTAGTCAATGCCTTCTTGGCAAAGTTCTTTTCACCTCAAAAATTGAGCAAGCTTAGAGTGGAAGTCCAAACCTTCAGACAGAAGGAAGGTGAATCCCTCTATGAAGCTTGGGAAAGATACAAGCAATTGATCAGAAGGTGCCCTTCTGACATGCTTTCAGAATGGAACATTATAGGTATTTTCTATGATGGTCTGTCTGAACTATCCAAGATGTCATTGGATAGCTCTGCTGGAGGATCTCTTCATCTGAAGAAGACGCCTGCAGAAGCTCAGGAACTCATTGAAATGGTTGCAAATAACCAATTCACGTACACTTCTGAAAGGAATCCTGTGAATAATGGGACAACTCAGAAGAAGGAGTTCTTAGATTGATACTCTAAATTCCATATTGGATCAAAATAAAATATTGACCCAACAAGTCAATATGATTTCTTAGAGTCTGTCTGGAATGCAAGCAGCAGCAGGCAGTACTAAGGAAGCTTCCTCTGACGAAGAAGCTTATGATCCTGAGAACCCAGCAATGGAAGAGGTGAATTACATGGGAGAACCCTATGGAAACACCTATAATCCTTCATGGAGAAATCATCCAAATCTCTCATGGAAGGATCAACAGAGATCTCAGCAAGGTTTCAACAACAATAATGGTGGAAGAAACAGGTTTAGCAATAGCAAGCCTTTTCCATCATCTTCTCAGCACAGACAGAGAATTCTAAGCAGAGCCACTCTGACTTAGCACCATTGTCTCTGATCTAATCAAAACCACTCAAAGTTTCATGACTGAAACAAGGTCCTCTATTAGAAATTTGGAGGCACAAGTGGGTCAGCTGAGTAAGAAAATTACTGAACTCCCTCCTAGTACTCTCCTAAGCAATACAGAAGAGAATCCAAAGAGAGAGTGTAAGGCCATAAACACATCTCACATGGCCGAACCTGGAGAGGAGAAGAGGCAGTGATCTCTACTGAGGAAGACCTCAATGGACGCCATCCTCCATGGAGTTCCTAATGAGGAACCATAGGAATCTGAGGCTCATACTGAGACCATAGAGATTCCATTGAATTTACTTTTGCCATTCATGAGCTCTGATGAGTATTCTTCCTTGAAGAGGATGAAGATGTTACTGAAGAGCAAGTTGCTAAGTACGTGGAGCAATCATGAAGCTAAATGCCAGTTATTTGGTAATGAGACTTGGGAGGATGAACCTCCATTGCTCATCAAAGAACTGGATGACTTGACTAGGCAGAATTACCTCTGAAGAGACAAGACCCTGGAAATTCTAATCCTTGTAC